>NW_024386985.1:1822258-2051081 GCF_900408965.1 Simochromis diagramma
CTGAGGTTTCCGTTTCTGATAGGTGGTTGGCAGTGAACTTACAGATCCTTTCCTTCTCTTTCACTGAGATATGATCATCTATGAGTCCACCATGTGGCCTTCGTGATAATGCATCTGCGTCCACATTCTGTTTTCCAGCCCTATACTGCAGCTTGAATGAGTAGGTGGAGAGAGCAGACAGCCATCTATAACTAGTCGCATCAAGCTTGGCAGAGGTTAGAATGTATGTAAGGGGGTTGCTATCGGTGACCACAGTGAAACTAGCCCCATACAGGTAGTCACTAAACTTTTCTGTGACAGCCCACTTAAGGGCTAGGAACTCCAACTTATGTGCTGGATACTTAGCTTCACTTCTAGACAACCCTCTGCTTGCAAATGCTATAGCCTTAAGCTCACCATCTTGCTCTTGGTATAAGGCTGCACCTAACCCAGTCATACTCGCATCTGTGTGGAGCAGGTAGGGAAGTTTAGGATTAGCAAAACCCAAGACAGGTGCTGAAGTGAGCCTCTCGATTATGGTGTCAAAAGCCTGTTGACAAGAAGCAGTCCAGCGCTCACCAAATGGTTCTTTAGGATTGCGGTACTTGACATTGGCCTTTCTTTCCTTGTTCTTGCAGGTTGGAGGATATCCAGCTGTTAGCTCATTCAGCGGCTTCACAATTCTGGAGAAATCCTGAATAAACCTGCGATAGTAACCGCTGAACCCAAGGAAGGACCTCAGTTCTTTTAGGTTAGATGGCTTTGGCCAGGTTTTCAGGGCACTAGTTTTCTCTGGATCAGTCTCAACTCCGTTCTGGGAAACAATATGGCCTAGATATCGGACAGAAGACTGAAAGAACTTACACTTCTCTGGTGAAAGTTTGAGACCATATTCCTTCAGGCGATTCAGAACATGCAGAAGGCGCCTCTCGTGCTCTTCAACTGTGTCTGAAAAAATGATAAGGTCATCAATAAAAACTAACACCTCTTTCAGGTTCAGATCACCCATGCAACGCTCCATGCAGCGCTGGAAGGTGCTGGGGGCATTTGTGACTCCTTGCGGCATTCTATTAAATTCATAAAATCCCAAGGGACACACGAACGCGGTCTTCTCCTTATCGGCCTCCTCCATTTCAATTTGGTAATAGCCGGATTTCAAGTCTAAAACCGAAAACCACTTTGAGCCTGTGAGAGCTGAAAAAGCCTCTTCAAGATTGGGAAGGGCATAGGCGTCCTTGATTGTCTGTGAGTTCAATTTGCGGTAATCGATGCAGAGACGGATGGAGTCATCACGCTTCCGGACCACCACAATAGGGGACGCAAAAGGAGACTCAGATTCGCGAATCACGCCTGCATCCAACAGCTCCCTTAAATGTTTTCTCACGGCGTCAACATCCTGTGGGTGTATTGGCCGGGCTCTCTGCTTAAAAGGAGTCTGGTCGTGAAGTCTGATGTGATGCTTGACCTGACCTACATGACCAAAGTCGAGGTCATGGTGAGCAAACACTTCTGGCATTGACTTCAATGTTTGTGTTACTCTTTCCTTCCAGTCAGCTGACAAAGGAGAATCTCCAAAGTCAAACTGTAAATCTGGACTAGAATTGTTCTTGTCTTTGACAGAGTCAGGTACATTTGTGTCAGACTTATGTGCTACTATTTGTTGAACAGCACTGAGTTCAGCGATCACTGTTTTTGGTGTGATCGTTACATCATGGGCGGTTTCATTTTTGACTATCACTGCCAATGTGCTCGCCCTTTTCTTAGGCAATGTGATTAAACAATTCGCTACCAGTAGGCCACCAGGCAAGGAGGGTGTTGTTGGTTGCTCTACCAAGGCCCACTTTTCATTAAAGGAGCTCCCAACAAGGGCTACCCCTTCTAAAGCAACAGTCTGTCCAGCTGGAATCGTCTCCGATTTCCCCCCAGACAGTTTTACTTGGCCCAGCTTGCCATTTGGTTGCTGTCTGTGCCTAAGCTCCAAGGCTTTGAGGACTGCTCGGTAGCCATACTGGACAGGTAGGCCAAATTCATTCATGTGAGTAGCAACACTTGAGTACAACACATCTAGTGTATTGGTGCCAATGAGAATTTGCTCTTGGGCATTTTCTCTCATGTTTGGAACCACAAGGGCCAAAGTAGAAATCTCAATCTTCTCTCCTACAAACTCTTTAGGAAAAGTGATATCTATTTCCACATAGCCAAAATATGGAACTTGCTGTCCATTAGCTCCTTCAACCTCCAACAAATCATCTAATGATTTAATTTCTTGGTCCCTCAGGTTGCTTTCATAGAAGGACAATGGGATCGTTGTAACTTGAGATCCAGAGTCTAAAAGACAGTTTACTTTTTTCTCTGCAACACACACTTCAGCAGTGCATTTGCTTCCAACTAACCTCTGTGGCAGCCCACATGGCTGACATTTTGGCTGTCTTTTGCCTTTTTGCTTGGAGGTAGAGGGACTAGTGTTAGACTGAACTCCTGTCTGTCCCACAACAGGAGTTGCTGTCAGTTTAAATGGTGTGGATCCACAGAGCCATTCTGTGTCTCCCACTCCTGCCGTTTTCTTTGAAATTGCTTCCTTTTTGCTGCTACTAGCACGGGGTTAGCCTCATTACTGCATCTCAAGGCTACATGGCCATCCTCTCCACACCGAAAGCAGTACCACGGGCGTGGCCTGGGAGGTGGCTGGTGCTCTGGAACAGGCACTGCCAAGGGCTGCTCAGGAGCAGGATTGGTCTGCACAGTCACCTTTGCATTTGAGTTTGCGTTCTTACCCCTGCTTTTCCTGTGGGGGGTTAACTGAGCCATTTGAGCCTGTAACTCAATAACTTGTTTCTTCAGGAGATTGGTTTCTGCTACAGCCTTAGACTCAGAGCAAACACAGGCAGTTTGCAGTTGAGACCAAACATGCTGTTTGGGTGGGGCTGGCTGTTGTCTGGAAGTACCAAGGTGCTTTTTCATACGTACTGCCTTGTTAGCATGCTTGTCTTCCTCAGTACGCAACAGGAGCAATAATTCAGCAAAACTAGGAGGGTTTTTAATTTTTTGTTCAAGCTGGAGCTCTGCTATTAAAGAGTCATCCCAGCAGCCTCTACAAAACTGCTTCAACAACTGCCTATCAAACTCATCAGCAGAGGCCCCTCCTCTTCTTGTAGCGGTGTTAAGCACAACTTGGAGTCTGTGAAGGTAGTTTGATGGTTTCTCACCAGCATTCTGCAGAGTACCCATAAACTTAGCAAACAGCTCATCTCCATCCTCCACAGCACCATAAGCTGAGTCAAGAAGCTGCAAATATGCAGAAGGTAAAGCTTGTGAATCAAGATGCCTAATGAAATCTGAAGCAGGGGGCAACAAGCTGTCAACAATCTTCCTGGAGCGACTTAAATCAGACAATGCTGGGTCTGTTAAAAGAAGTTCCACACTAGAGCGCCAGGTCTCATAATCCGTTTCATTATTTGGCCGCGGCAATCGGCCTGAAAAGACTCGAAGGCGTGAGGCAGCATAATGGTGTGGCGGTGCCTCCTCATTTCGCACAATATGCTCCACAACAACCTTTTGTATCTCAGGGGGGTTGAGATCACTGGGGCTTAGATCTGGGCATGTACTCACCATCACTGGTGGTATTCTCGGATGTTGCTCTTTGGTCAGGTTTTGTATCTCTGGAGCTGAGCGTAGTGCAGCACCCTGAATAGTGGTATCAGGAGCAATTCTAGATTGCATTGCACCTTGCGGTAATGATGCCGAGCTGAAATTAGGTGCCTGACTTCCCTCATGTTGACTCCTGTCCACAGGGGCATTTTCTACTGTGGCTGCAACTGTAGAGCTCAACTTAGTTAGTTCATCTTGCAAAAGAAGCTGAAATGACTTCCCTGTTAACTTAGCAATGTTTTGCAACTCAGACATGTAACTCTCAGTAGCACTATGGCTAACCACAGGTGTATAGACACTAGCAAGCGCACACACGTGGAAGGTCACATCAGGCCGCGTGGGGCTTTTGTATTTAAATGGCAACAAAGGAGCAAGCGTTTGCAGCGCGGTACCAAAAGTGAACTCAACAATTGCATTGTTATGGAACTCTGAGTTTGGTTCATCTATACGCAGGACACGGTTAATAGAACCATGAGTCTCTAGATAGCTCTGTACTTCATTGTCCACCTCAGTCCAGGTTAACCCTTCAACCATGACAGAGTTAGGGATCTTTACCAGCTCACGTGTCACTACTTCCATGTCACCAATTTGGCAAATTACTGTTATAATGACTGAAGATAAGAATTTTTGCCCAAAAAGAGAAAAAATGAAAACAAAGCATCAATAGTCTGCCACCTGCTCCTGGCTGGCTCGCCAATTTTCTGTAACACCCCTTTCAACACTTGGGATACAGATTTAAATGGTTACCTGTGTGTTGGGCCAATAGCTGAGGTTCGACTACTGGAGCAGAGTGGATGACTAATGAAACGCTCTGAGAACTTGGTTTGATCAATTTGTATTCACAATTAAAGAATCTTACATACATACAATGAAAACAATAACAGTACATGAAAGGAAAAATTGGGCCCAAGTCACGGAAAATAATAAACAAAACACACACAACCCCGGGGGATTTGACTCAGTCTCTCTCTCTCTCGTGTCAGCCGACACCCTTAAGTGTGAGTCCAGCAATGAGGATTCTCTTTGCAGGATGTGCAAAGGAGGAATGACGTGCAAATCTGTCCTACCACTTAAGTAGAGTTTGTACAGTTCACAGTTCGTCCAAAGAATTTAGTTCTCTTCTTAAAGCAATCATCTCAAGGGTCCTGGAGGGGTGGCTCGCCATCTTTGGACTGGATCATCACTGAACTGTACTCCCAAGAAAAAAACCTGACCTGTATAACACAGTCAGAATAACATTCAAAAATCTATATTTAGTCATTTATACATATATCCTTTCTTATGTTTCGTTCATACATACTAACAAATTTGCATTTTACCTTTCCAGTATACAGAAAGAACGACAGAATATTCCAAAACATAGACAATGATAACTTCTTACCAAAGTAACCAATAAAATGGGCTCTCCTGGAGCTTCAAAATGGCGATGGTGAAGCGTTGTAGCACAACTACAAAGAAACATAACCCCATTTTCTTTAAACTGTATTCACCTCACAATGAACACAATTAAGGATTGATATAGGAACATATCAACATCTACAGCATACATATGACTTACAATCTTTACATGCATCGTCATAGGAAGCTAACAAACTCTAACATACAGTTTAATCCTCACAATCACACATGTACAGCCACATGGCTAATAGCAATAGCCGCGATAGCCGCTAGCATGTCATCGTTAGTGGCTTAAACTCACAATATTCTTGTTCACAACAAATTAACTCACCCAGAAGAATCCGAGCAGTAACAAACTCCTTTCTGGTTAACAACAATTTCTAGATAGCTTATTTCCACCGTACAGTCCGACTGGATAAAAACAACCACGCTTTCCACTTGGAAAAAACGGACTTTTCTTCCTCTCCCTCTCTCCTGATATCCGTAGCTGCTATGCAGTGAACGGCAGGAGGCGGTACTTCCCCCTGTATACTTCAAGGACCATCAGGACATTATAGACATCTTCTATTTTATTAATTCTCAACAAAATAATTTAACTTAATAAAACTTAACAGTGAACTCAAAATACTAACATCACTCATAACACACTAAAACCCCTAGTAACTCTCCAGGGTTACACATTGCTTTTGTTTTCCTCTATGAGGCAGCATGTATTTATGAAAGTCGATATTATATATCGATTTAACACATCATGAATTTCTGCAAGTTGACAGACATTTCAGTGTTATATATATCCAAGGTTAAAAAAAAAGCTAAAGTCACACTGCATGTGCATTTAAAACATTGGACTCAGTAAAGAGTTACATGACAGATCCAAAGCTTTGGCAACGCTCTCCGAGCACCGAGCCATCCACCCACACCAGTTACATGCTTTTCCTGACAACATCCTCCCCTGGCATTTCAAATAAATCCACAGTCCTAGCAGCAACTATCACAGTCACTTCAGGCGCAAAAAAAAGACATGCTTTTTACTGCACTGACTTCAGTGCAATTTGCAACAAATTGCCTGCAGCACACCTTAGTAAATCAGATTTGTAGGTTTCATTTAAATATGCTCTTCCCAAAAGTTTTGAGCTATCAAAGGGAAACTCCTAGAAAGACACAATAAGGACACAAAAACTCTGTCCACACCTTTCTATAGCTTTTTAAATACATAATACAAATTTGGCCCCATATTGCAACCAGTGAAGAAGATATTAACAGTGATGTGGCTGCCAGAGAACATATGTGTTAATATATTTCAGTGACCAATTACTTAATTACTGTTAAAATGACTCTCAAAAAGATTTTCATATTTTTTAAAAGGAAAAAAAATCTACAAAGTTAACTTAAACCCCATTTGGAAAAAAGGATATCATAAGGATGCACAACAATTTCAACATGCAACAAAAGAGTTGCAGAATGTTTCTCCATGCAGGCACATACACATGGACATGCAGAATAATGAAGCACTGTTTCAGCTGATTAAACCAGTCTTTCTCTCATGATTACACAACATACTGACTTTGATTATTTTAATTTGTAAATCCAGTAAAGTGTCAAATGTAATCCCTCTCAGACTTTTACATCAGCCCTGAGAAAACTAAGTCTTCTTGAGTTGTCCTTTTGTTGTAACTCCCATAGCTTTTTCTGCACCCTCTCATTCTTCTGTTCTTACTGTTCTTGGTTCTCCTCTTTCAGCACAGTATATATCCTTGTATCGAAATGGTGGTCTTGAATTTGTATCAGTGTGTGTGTGTGTGTGTGTGTGTGTGTGTGTAGAAACTGAAAAGAAATTGGAAATCTGTAATGGATGTAAACACCAGATTCATAACAGTCCAGTATGGCTGTAATGCCTTGGCTAATGGACTGTAGTAAACCACTGAGGTGTTTCATACAGATTCCACGTTCACTTTGAGAGATCATTTGCAGTAAAGCAGGTTTTTTTTTTCTTGAAATCTCTGGTCATTTTTTACTTTAATTTATTAAACTTCATTTCCTGTGGATCGTCAGGTTAATATCTGTTCTGTGCATGCAGCCGATCCTCTGTTATTCCAAAAAATCAATTTCATTCACTAAGCAATCTAATTATAAGATATAATTAACATTAGGAATGGATATTTTGGATTATACTGAATAAATGTTGTGTGGAATCTGGCTAGAGCGAGCAGGTATCTTGTACTGTAGGTCAAGTTAATAATCTATCAATTCGAAGCTAAATTAATTGACTAAATTAAATGGCCCTGTTGTATGACTTGCATAAACACACTTGCATTTATAAAACTTAAAAAATGTGTGCCATTAGCTAGAAAACACAGCAGTTTTGCCAAGGGCTGAATTGAAACCCATGAAAATGTACATTGTCAAATACTCAGCGGTTAGCATGCTGCACAGCTCCGGCCTTCTGAGCCAAAATCAGCTTATTCAGTCACAGTCTCCAAACATGCAAAGACTGTCCTTGAATATTAAGATGACTATTCAAAGAGGATGGACAACAAAGGCTTTAATACATTTGCCCTGCACGCGGCCTTCACACAGCCTCAAAGTCAAAAATAAATAAATAAATAAATAATGCAATGTTAGTTTTGTTATGCATGAGGAAAACAAGCACGCTGTCGAACCGAGTGAGTTCTATGAATACATTTTGATTGGTGCACACTGTACCGAGCTGATTCTTCAGACTCGTGATAAAATAAATCTATAAGCCAAGGTGTATCAATCATTCACACACTATGATCAGAGATTGAAAGAGATGGAGATGGAGAGATGCTCTTCATGACACGTACTGTAGCTCTAACTTCAAGTCTCATTCATTGTACCACTAAGGCAATCACTCAGTGGCTCGGGTTCAGTGGCTCTGTCTAAGTATGTAAGCATTGTCCCATTAATGCCTAGATTGAGTGGTTATGCTTCCTCATCTGAGACTAATGGACAGATTATAACCTGAGAGAGAGAGATGACTGATTATTATACCTGCCTGTAGCCCCTATGTCTATTTCTTCATCACCCATATGTCTGTTCCACTGATTCTCCTCTCTGTCAATTCAATTCAAAAGCACTTTATGAGCATGAAAGCTACACCGTCTTGGCAACTTTGCACATAAGTGGTGTGCTGAAGAACCGTACTACAAATGAGTGTCATTTCTTTGTAGCTAAAAGGTGAACCATCCAACAAAGAAACAAACAGCAGCAGGAAATTACACCATCAATTAGTAGCACAGAACAAGAAGAGCTAAAAGAAATGTGCTGTGGTTTCGCTGGTCCAGACTGTTGAGTTTTATATAATTTGTACGTGAAGCTTCCAATATTTAATTAGGCTACTCTCGCTACTTAATTCCTACTTAATCTTATTTTGTCAAAAAAGGTAATATCACCCACTGCAGCCATCCTTCTAAACCTATTGTAGGACTTTATAAGAGTCTAAGTTCTGTCCATATTCTAAAAAAACACAAATGTTTGGCATTTTTCCATCATTAGAACAACCTGTTTGGATAATTAGATCATGTTTCTTATTTATTTATTTATTTGCTCTTCAGTCATCAGTCTAATATTTCGTTAATTATATGTGTTGTTGGAAAGATGGAGCAACCGTTACTATGGTTACTAAAGGTATATTTAGGAGTTTTTATTTTCTGCTATGGGTTTAGCTAGCTATATTCTGAATGCTGCCTCTGACCATTAGATCATGTGTTAAATTAGAAAAAGAGCAAAAACACAAACCTGTTCACTAAGACACTGTAAGAAAAGTTCTGAAGTTGCATCATTATTTAAATGCTTAAGAAACTTAAGTAATAGAGCGTGTATTATCCAAATAAGTTTGTATAAAATCTGTCATATACAAGTAAAAAACTTTACCCGAATAATTCACTGTGTATGTTAACATGTTTGTTAAGTTTATGACCATTGGGGCTAATTTTTCAAAAAGTTCACTTGTTATATTTTTAGCGGCCTGAGGTCCCATTACAGTGAACTGATTAATGATAATGATTATAATAATCTTATTTTGTTCAAAGGTTAACATTTGAAATATGATATTAGGGACGTGGCCTTTGATTGCTATGAGGCTGCCGTCAGTGGCGGTTAAGGAGCTGTCTGCTAGACCAGCGGTCCCCAACCTTTTTTGCGCCACGGACCAGTTTATGCCCAACATAATTTTCACGGACCGGCCTTTAAGGTGTCGTGGATAAATACAACAAAATAAAACTAGTACCGGTACCGAAAAAAATTAGATTTATTCATAACACACGTGACAAGACCCAGGAAAACCGATTTAATGATAAAAACGATAACAAAATAACGCTGAAAACCGATAAAAACCCTGAAAACTATACATTTCACACCTGAGCCTCAACTCTCGATAACAACGACTCATGGACCGGAGTCGTTTGGTACCGTTGGGGACCGCTGTGCTAGACTACCAAAAAAACAATAACATAAACAAAAACAATCTATATAGCTATATTAAATATCTTAATTTTAAACCTTTTGTATTAAATGCAGTTATTTACCCTTTTTTCTATTTATTATGTTTTATGTTATGTGTTATATGTTATTTTTGCTTGGATGCTATGATAAAGCAAAGGCTTATGATCAACAGAGTGAGAAAGAGGTAAATTAAATAAATCAACTGAATTGTGTACTGTGCTAAGGATGAATGGAAACAGAGTAGTGCTGCTACTCATTTTTGGAACAAGCTTTATTTTATTTTTTATCTCTTTTTTTAATACACAATTGGACACCCTGTTCTTAGACTGTCATCCAGTGTCATCTTTCCTTATGCCTACATGTAATTTTACTATTCTCATCGGCTGTGTCTAATCAGAAAGAGACTGGCTGTGACAGATTTGGGGCTTTTTATTGTGGTTATTAAATTGATATTAAATTTAATTCCAGGTGGCATTATAAATGTCCTAAAGTTATAAATTTGACTTTGGTGAACGTGCTGATTTTCTCAATGCTTTTTTTTTTTTTTTTACAAGCCTCTCCTGCTTAGTCAGAAAACAGGTGGGAGAGGGCTTTTATCTCTGCTGTTTAAAAATACAGAGAAGCACCAGATGGAGAGAAAGAAGAGGAGGAGGAACAGGACAGTGAAATAAATACTTTTTGATGTGTGCGTGTGTTAACAGATAGTGAATGATGATAAATAATTCCTGGTGCGGGGCTGCTGTTGTGTGTGGGTTGGTTAATGGCAGTGGTTGTAGATAAAGCTGGCACGTAAATAGTATAATTTGAACACCTTATAATTTTAACCAAGATAAAAAAAAAAAAAGACGATTAGGAACAATTCACTTGAGCCCCTGATTCTGATAGTAACTCATAAAAATAACCATTTTAAAGTTAGTTTTTCTTAATCAATACGCAAAACCAGACACGTTTAAACTCCATTTAACCCCCCCCCCCCCCCCCTTCCTCCCCAGATCGCATTTATTTTGACTTTTTCTTATATTGAGTTTTTGTATTTATTTTTTATATTTGTTTGATGTTCTATGTCTCATGTGATGCTCTCTGTTCTTTTTTAATCACCCCCTTGGGGATAAATAAATAGTTTTTTGAAGTGAATTTGAATTAATATCTTGTATGTCAGAGGTTGTGCTCATAATGATTCTCATAGTCAGAAACGTACACATAATCATAACCCAGCTGCGAAGTTCCGCTCCAAAGTCGTTCTGCTGTTTCGTTTGGTTTTGGTTTGTCAAATTCGACGCCTTTCCAAAGATGGCTCATTTGTTACCATATGGCCAACGTATCAATCTTCTGCAAAGCAGCGTTTATAGAGGAGGTTTACTGATCACGTTAATTTGCTGGCAGCAAAGGAAATTTCCAGGAATTGAGAAGAACTGACATGAAACATGATCCAGGAGAGCCTTTCACGTGTCAATAAAAGTGTTTTGAGTTCTAAAAATTCACATGAGCATGTGTGATGGTTTCTTAATTTAACAAACAACAAACTATGATGATTCTTTGCTGCCACCGCTGTTGCTAAACTTGTTTCAACATTTGAAAACTGGTTATATTTTAAACAACAAATGTACAGTTAGATGAGGAAAAAGGCCAAACAGAAAACACTAAAATGTTAGCTCAATAAACAGCTAAGTCAGCGTGTGTGTACGTGTTACTGAAATAAAGAAGAGGAGACTAATAGACAAGCAGACTGAAGTCATGTTACTTAGTTCTGCTTGTTTGTTGCTGCTTCGTGGTTTTGTAGGTTTTCCCTGGTTGTAGCCATTGACTGACAGAAGCGAAGCAAAGTAGAAGTAAACAGACTATTAACAAGACTAAGAGAGCGGGAGCCACAATAAAGTGCTGTTCTGAATTTCACATTCACTGGAAATGGGGGTGAGAGAAAAAAGTGCAGTTGCTGAAAGCTTTTGTATATGAAAAGGGTTTTTTTTACACGTGTGCGAGAGAGTACTGTTAGTGATTATTATTTCGAGTGTACTATCAGGACATTTGTTGTGTCTTTCTTTATGTATAGGCTAAATGGTTGGTAACTCGTGCTGTTGGTTGTTTTTGGGTTTGTTTTTTTTTGAGTTTTCTAAATGCTCACTGTGAGCACATTTAGGGGATGTGAAACAGCTGTGTGAGTGAGTTTCTGGGTGTTTTAGCAGCCCCCTGCAGCAAAGGACCAGTGATATTTAATGGATTCTTCACAGCCAGCATGGAGCACAGCAGTATTCATGACTGGCAGTTATGGAGGGTACTCAGATCAAACAACCAGAGCTAATTGAACCCCCCACCCAACACCTTTTGTTCAATTTTTTTTTAATCACTATGCTCCTTTTTTCTCCCTTTATACAAAACTGCCTTTGGTCTAGTCTGATCTGACATAAATCTCCATTAATTTACTGTTCAGATAGCGCCCAGTATCAAGGCTTCCTTTGGTCCTCAACAGCAGTGCTCAAAGACAGGTAGATCATTTCTAATTTCAGCACTGAGAATTACTAGTATACACTGAGGAAATCAAACTAAATGTGTGTGTCTGTGAAGGAATTACACCTTATACCTGACTGACACTTAAAATCCATTGTACATTTTCAGGATTAATTAGGCATATCAGTGGCAAAGCCAAATAGCTTCTTTTCACTCTATAATTACATTTAAGTCTGGAGATAGAGTAAAGAGAGAAGGTAACCACTATTATGAAGCTCTGACTTCAGTATATATAATGGCACGTGTCCATGTAACCTTTTTTCTCCACAAAAAGCGTAGAAGATGGTGACCTTGTGTGCTCTCTGCTCTCAGATTTCAAACAAGACCAACATGGGCATCTTACTTATGTTGTGAAAAGATGTCTCTATAGACAGACTTTTCAGATGTATAAGTGGCCTTTGTTCACACAAGGAGACTGTCGATGGATATTCTGTATGGTACACTTTTCACATTTTTATACTCTTTATGATGGCTCCCTTCTATCCTTGAAAATCCCACTGGTGAGTATATTCCTATCTATCATCTCATCAGTCTACACAGTGCTAACCATCTAGTCTCTCTGGCAAGATAACAATATCCCCACATTCTTGATGACAGTGCAATCATACATATGAATTTAGGGCTTAAAACTGTGAAATTAAGCATGTGAAGAATTAGGTAAATGAGGCTTTATTCTGCTGCGTTTCTCCACTCTGAAACTTCCAACATTTCAACTATGAAGTAAAACCTTAACTATACAGAAGATTTTTAATGTTTTGGGGATATGACAGTCTGTAGTTCAGTTCAAGCCAATGGTGGTCTAAATAAGTGGGGGGCTACTTGCTTAGCACACACTGACTTAATTACCATGGTAGACTTCCACATCTGCAAGTGCCCAAGAACTTTGCTCAGGTAAGCAATATCACATTTTATCATCAGTAGGGGGACATGAGGCTCAGTGCAAACGTTGCAAATGTGTCATATTTCTAATCAAATATGTAACCAAAGCCATGTAACCAATATTCATGTGTCCAGTCCAAACTCCAGAAAAATAATAATAATAAAAATCATTCAAATTCAAATTCAAATTCAAATTTTATTTGTCACGTACACAGTCATACACAGTACGATATGTAGTGAAATGCTTGGACAACTGCTCGTGACCTAAAGAAAACAAAAAAAGGAAAGGCTATGAATAAGATAGGAAATAAATATGAAAAATTAAAAAGAAAAATTAAAAAGGGTAAATTTAACTAGGAAGGAATAAAATATAAATTAAGGTTAAAAATGAAATAACTGTACAACACAAATTAGAATGAAGGGTAAATTTAACTGGGAAGAATAAGATAAAATATATAAATTAAAGTTGAAAATAAAATAACTGTACAACAAAAACACAATACACAATATAGAACTATATAAGAATGTATGAAGAAATCTAAATATAAATAAATATATACACAATAACAGCAGCTGTACAAGTATTAACCGGAAATGAAGAATATAGTGACCAGTGTTGTGCAAAAACAAAGTCCAGAATGTCCAGTGTGTGTGTAAGAACTGTATGTGTGGGTCAGTACTGTGTGGTGGTGTGATTGAGAGACCGTATCGCCTGCGGGAAGAAGCTCCTCCTCAGTCTCTCTGTGTTGGTCTTCAGGGAGCGGAATCGCTTTCCTGACCTCAACAGAGAGAACAGTCTGTTGTTGGGATGGCTGAGGTCCTTCACGATCTTCCTGGCCTTGGTCCAGCACCGCCTGCTGTAGATTGAGTGCAGGTCAGGGAGCTCGGAGCGGATGGTGCGCTCAGCTGACCGCACAACCCTCTGTAGAGCTCGTCTGTCCTGCATGGTGCTGTTCCCGAACCAGGTTAAGATGTTTCCCGCCAGGATGCTCTCTATGGTGCACGAGTAAAAGTTCCTGAGCACCTTGGAGGGCAGTTGGAAGTCTCTCAAGCGTCTGAGGTGGTAGAGACGCTGTCGAGCCTTTTTCACCACGGTGTTGATGTGACAGGACCATGACAGGTCCTGCGTGATGTGAACTCCGTGGTATTTGAAGCTGTCCACTCTCTCCACTGGGCACTCGTTGATGACGGGGGTCTGGTAGTTCCTCTCCTGCTTAGTGCTGAAGTCCACTATCAGCTCCTTTGTCTTACTGACGTTTAGAAGGAGGTTGTTCCTCTGGCACCAGTTCTCCAGATTCCTAATCTCCTTCAGGTAGGCCGTCTCGTTGTTATCAGAGATCAGGCCCACCACGACGGTGTCGTCAGCAAACTTGATGATGGTGGTGGAGCTGGTAGTGGCCACACAGTCATATGTGTACAAAGAGTACAGCAGGGGGCTCAGAACACACCCCTGGGGTGCTCCAGTGCTGAGAGTGGTGGAGGCTGAGACATGTCCGCCCATCCTTACTGCCTGTGGTCTGCCAGTTAGGAAGTTGGAGATCCACTGACACATAGATGAGCTGAGTCCCAGATGCTCCAGCTTGGTGGTGAGTGTGGAGGGAATTATGGTGTTAAATGCAGAGCTGTAGTCTATGAAGAGCATTTTAACATAATTCCCCCTTCTAGTGTCCAAGTGAGTGAGTGATGTGTGGAGGAGATGAGAGATGGCATCGTCTGTGGAACGATTTGGACGGTAAGCGAACTGTAGTGGGTCCAGTGTGTCTGGTAGTGAAGAAATGATGAAGTCTCTGACCAGGCGTTCAAAGCACTTCATCACTACTGAGGTGAGGGCTACAGGGCGATAGTCATTGAGAGAAGCAGGGTGGGGTTTCTTCGGGACAGGAACAATGATGGACTCTTTGAAGCATGTGGGGATCACCGACTGAGATAAAGAGATGTTGAATATCTCAGTGAACACAGGAGCTAGCTGGTATGCGCAGTCTCTTAGGATACGACCTGGGATGCCGTCTGGTCCTGCTGCTTTCCTGGTGTTCACTCTCTTGAAGGCTCTCCTTACTTCATGCTCGGAGATGACGAGCACGTTTCCGGTGCTGGCAGCATCTTCCTGTCTGCAGCCGTTAGCGCCGCTAACACTAGCATTGTTGGAGACCTTAGCTGCAGCCTCGAAGCGAGCATAGAAAGTGTTCAGCTCGTCTGCCAGAGTCACGGCCGCGTTCGTCATACCGGTTGTTGGTGCTTTATAGTCCGTTATTGTCCTTAGTCCCCGCCACAGGCTCCTAGAGTCACTCTGTTGGAGTTGTGACTCTAGTTTCCTCCCGTAGCGCTGCTTCGCCTCTTTCACCGCCCTCCGCACGTTATATGACGCTTCTTCATCTGCGCTGTCCACAATCATCATGGCATATCAAACCATGATGATGGGGTCCTTGAGGGTCCTGTGCAGTATCTTAGCTGTTCATAGGATTGCGCTCTTCTGGTAAAAGATCTCAGATGTTGTTCCTGGGATCTGCTGGAGTAACTGCACCTAATGCTCCTATTCTTGTAACCCCTTCCGCTGGGGTTACTTGCTTAGTGCGCAATGCGCCAACCAGCGTGCAGCCTGTTACAGTCGCTCCTGTTTTTCTCTTAGTTTAGCTCTTTTTTCTTACGTATTCTTTTTTTTTTCTGACTTGTATTTTCATCCGTTTATTATCTCTTACTCAATCATGTGGATTGAGAGAGTTTTTGTTCTTCTGGTGGCCGTGGAACTGTTACTTTTATCAAGGAACAGGACCGCGGCACATCTCCTACACGCACGGACTGTTTACTCCAGAGATCAGCTGATCGCCCTGATGCCGGCCGGCTCGCTGGCCCGGCCCGCAGAAGTACCAGCTGAAATTTGGAGGAAAACACATCGGGGATGCAGAGGTCAAGGACAGAAGAGAAGAAAAAAGGAGACGGTGAGACAGCGGAGGCTCGAAGCGAGGAGGAGGTATAAACCGTGTCTGCCGTCTATCATGATGGGAAATGTGCGATCGTTAGCAAATAAAATCGACGAGCTCTCAGCACTGGTACGGAGTCAGAGGGAATACCGAGAGTGTAGCCTGATGTGTTTCACCGAATCATGGCTGCACCAGGACATTCCCGATGAGAATGCTTCCGTGGAAGGCTTCCACACTGTTCGGGCGGACAGGGACAGCATCGCTAGCGGTAAGTGGAAAGGAGGTGGGCTTGCTGTTTTAGTTAACAAGCAGTGGTGTAACCCTGCCAACATAACAATCAAAGAAAGGATTTGTTGCCCGGACATTGAACTGTGTGCCTGTGGACTCAGCCCGTTTTATTTACCCAGGGAATTTTTCTCACTCATCTTGGTGGTGTTTCTGTTTCCTCCCTCTGCTAACCCTACAGCTGCATGTGACACTATCCACTCTGCCTAGGCCGGTTACAGACTCAGCACCGAGTGCCTTTATTGTATCTCGGGTGACTTCAACCATGCTATCACTGGACAAACACTAACAACATTCAAACAATATGTGGACTGTCCCACCAGGGGAGAGAAAATTTTAGACTTACTGTATGCTAACGTCAAGGATCATAACCTGATTCACCTCACCCCCCGCTATGTGCCAATTGTGAGGAGGGAACCTGTGACCACGAGGACTGTTAGGAGGTGGTCAGAGGAGGCAATAGCGGAACTACAAGGCTGTTTCGAGGTGACAACTGGAAACACTCTGTGAGCCTCACGCCGAGGACATCAATGGACTTACTGAGTGTATCACAGACTACATAACTTTCTGCACCGACTCCATTGTTCCAGCTCAGACTGTTCATTGTTACCCAAATAACAAGCCCTGGGTGACTAAGGACATCAAAGCCCTCCTCAACAACAAGAAGAGGGCTTTCAGAGGGGGCAACAAAGAGGAGGTGAGAAAGGTCCAGGTGTTACTAAAGGACAAGATCAGAGAGGCTAAGGACAATTACAGGAGGAAGCTGGAGTGGAAACTCCAGCAGAACAGCATGAGAGAGGTGTGGAGGGGCATGAAGACCATCACTGGATTCAGGCCAACCAACAGCAGGGGAGCTGAGGGAGGTGAGAATAGAGCCAACGAGTTGAATCTGTTTTTCAATAGATTCGACACCACAGTGTCTGCTCACACCCCCACAACCTCACCTGTAGTCAGCCTGGAATCCAGAGCCACACCACTGTGCCAGCCTCTCTCTTCACATGGCGCTGTTTCCTCCTGTGAGATTCCTGACACCCCTCCCCCACCCATCACCTTCACTCAATACCAGGTTGAGATGCAAATGAGGAGACTTCACTCAGGCAAGTCTGCTGGACCAGATGGAGTGAGTCCCCTCGTCCTCAAGACCTGTGCCCCCCAGCTGTGTGGAGTCTTTCATAAACTGTTTATGCTGAGTCTGAGTCTGCAGAGGGTCCCAGTGATGTGGAAGACATCATGCCTCGTCCCTGTACCAAAGACGCCACGTCCCAGTGGCCCCCAGGATTACAGGCCCGTGGCACTGACCTCCCACATCATGAAGACCCTGGAAAGGCTCATCCTGGACCAGCTGCGACCCATAGTAAGACCACATCTGGATCCCCTTCAGTTCGCTTATCAGCCTCGTCTCGGAACTGAGGACGCCATCATCTACCTGCTCAATCGTGTCTACACCCATCTAGACCAGCCGGCGAGCACTGTGAGGGTCATGTTTTTTGACTTTTCTAGTGCTTTCAATACCATCAGGCCGACCCTCCTGGGTGATAAGTTAGCAGCGATGCAGGTGGATGCTTCTCTGGTGTCCTGGATTGTTGATTACCTGACAGGAAGACCACAATATGTACGTCTCCCACAGTGTGTGTCTGACAAGGTAATCAGCAACACAGGGGCACCACAGGGGACTGTCCTCTCCCCCTTCCTCTTCACCCTCTACACCACAGACTTCAGCCACTGCACAGAGACCTGCCATCTTCAGAAGTTTTCTGATGACTCTGCGGTGGTTGGATGCATCAGCAGGGATGATGAGACAGAATACCGGGCTATGGTCAACTCCTTTGTCATGTGGTGTGAGCAGAATCATCTGCAGCTCAACGTGGCAAAGACCAAGGAACTGATCGTGGACTTCAGGAAGACCAGGAAACACTTGACCCCTGTTTCAATCCAGGGGGTCAGTGTTGACATTGTGGAGGACTATAAATACCTTGGAGTACACATTGACAATAAACTGGACTGGGCTAAAAACACCACAGCACTTTACAGGAAGGGCCAGAGTCGTCTCTATTTTTTGAGGCGACTGAGGTCCTTCAACATATGCCAGAAAATGCTCAGGATTTTCTACGAGTCTGTTGTGGCCAGTGCAATCCTCTATGCTGTTGCATGCTGGGGGAGCAGGCTGAGGGTCGCAGATGCCAACAGACTCAATAAACTAATCCGTAAGGCCAGCAATGTTGTGGGGATGGAGCTGGACTCCCTCAAGGTGGTGTCGGAGAGGCGGATGCTGTACAAGATAAAGACAATGTTGGATAACACCTCCCACCCACTCCATGACATGCTGGTCAGTCACAGGAGCACGTTCAGTGAGAGACTGAGATTACCGAAAAGCACCACTGAACGACAGGAAATCTTTCCTGCCTGTGGCCATCTCCCTGTACAACGCATCCACTTAACACACTGGTTACTGCTACAACTACATGTTTCTTTTCCAGCTATTTATTTATGAGTGACTTATGTATGTATGTATGTATATATATGTATATATTGTACTATTCTTAGTTAGCGTATTGTCTGTCTTGTCTTAATGTTGGTTTATAATGGAGCACTGTAACAAAAAATAATTTCCCCCAGGGATCAATAAAGTATTCTGATTCTGATTCTGATTCTTAGTAGCATTCCAACAGCCCCCTATTTTCGTCTCTTGCCCACCGATGCCCTCTTCTCATCAGGGTGCCCTGGTTCCTCAATACCTGACGTGGACCTTGTCAATGCGGGCAACGCCCGAGCACCCTTACTGCATACAGACATCCCAGGTGGGAATGGAACTTGTGACTCCTGTTCCAAAGGCATGTATATTTCTTCATGTATGTGTCTTTGACTTTGCTCAGTTATGGAAATTTAGTTATCATTTCCCAGATTCCTCAGCTTTAGAGCAAAAACACAAACTCCAAATGACATTGCCAAACACTTTGTCTTGCAGCTTTGATTGTACAAGGTTTGAGCTGCTAATTAATTCCGATTCGTAGCCAAAAATTAAAAATCCACTTGTAATGGATTCTTTGTTGCACTTGCATTAACAAGAGGTTGATCCACTATATGATTAACAGAGAGGAGGAAAGTTTCTTTCAGAATTTGTCGTGGACTGACCTTGGCTTTAATGGACATTCAATTTGAACACATTCTAAAAAAGTACTTTAATGAACATTTAGCTGTGAAACACTCAGGGCTTTGCTTGTAATCAGTGAAAGAATGTTAAATGGACAGAGAGTTACATTCTGACTGTCCAATCAGTGATCACCAAGGACACCACAGCCACTAATATTAACAAAAGATCAAAGTTTTCTTTCACTAAAAAAATTTCTATTCTCAAGCCAGTTACAAATATACAGAACATATTTACTGCTCTGTGTGCTTTCAGTTCCACGCACTTGCCCGTCACCATAAGGACACTCTTATTCTCCACTTTATCAGGATGGCTTCACAGTCAGAAGGCCTTGAGAAGAATAATGTCTGTTCAGCCTTGCATAAATGAATTCGGCCAACATTTTTCTGCAAAGACAAAAATGGTTTATAAAACTATGTTGATGCCTCAAGTCTTCAATTTTTTAACCTCATTTTCTGACCACTATGTTGTTAAGTCTAACGTCACTAGCCGTGTCTGGGCCTAAACTCTGCTGCAGGTCCATATATCAAACGATCACTATGGCATTACTGAGAGTTGAAAAACTGTCAAGTCTTTCATCTTTAATAAAATGATCAGCGTTCTGCTCTACCAGGTGTAACAATTGAGTTTAACATCCAGGCATCCATGAAAACGGAATTTATGACATTTAACGGAGTTAGAAGTTAGCAGGAAGTTAGCTCGCTAGCTTCTATCTAAATACAATATAGCATGTCCTGACTGCGGGGTTTTGGAAACAAATTAAAACGTACAGCTCTGCTATCACTTCCAACATAAATGAAGACAGAAAACTAAACAGCAGTGACCTGCATTTGTATAGCCCTTTTCTAGTCCCTAAGGACCCCAAAGCACTTCACACTACATTCAGTCATTCACCCATTCACACTCACATTCACACACTGGCAATGGCAAGCTACATTGTAGCCACAGCTGCCCTGGGGCGCACTGACAGAGGCGAGGCTGCCGGACACTGGCGCCACCGGGCCCTCTGACCACCACCAGTAGGCAAACACAGGGTTAGTATCTTGCCCAAGGATATTTGGCATGCAGCCAGGAGGTAGCCTGGGATCGAACCACCGACCTTCTGATTAGTGGCTGACCTGCTCTGCCACCTGAGCTACAGCCACACCAGTGACGTTTGTAGGGTTACTGAAGTTTGGCTAGCTGGTATATAATGATGTGCTACGTGACCGCTAGCGACACAGCTATGTTAGCATAATATAAACAAGCTAACTTTTTTTCCACTCGATAAAAGTTAACGTGAGTGTCTCGGTGGTCAGGAACAAATGTAATCGCATGGCAGGATGCTGTAAAAGGACCAAACTTCAGCCAGGAGAACAACTGAGATAATCCATCCACAATACGAGGTTAGTCATTCATATACTGCTGCATGGGCTGGGCTGGTTAATCGTAAGGTTTTAAAACTGAGCTTAAATAAATGATTAGCGGTAATAAAGCCGAGGGAGGTCAACAGTGATCACTGACTGTTTTAGGAGCTTTTTGAGATTAAATAGAAGAAAATACAAAACATTAAACATGTTAACAACACAAAAGCCATATTAAACGCAGACTACTTTAGGCCCGGAAGTAGGATTCGTCACGTCATCGCCTAACGACCGGATTAGTAGTATGTGTTGTTCATGTAGAAAATAGCAGGCCTGAGGTATGCTTTGCTGGATGCTGTCATAATGTCCTCTGGTGAAATCAGGTGGACACTAACCACTTTCATCTGCACAGCATGTTATTTAGACACATACAGAGCTAATAAAATCATATATTCAGTATCTAAATTCTAATAATAACCAAAAGAGGCACATTTTCTCATTGTCACAGTCGGTGTTAAGTGCAGGTGGTAGAGAGGCGTAGGGTGAGTTGGAGAAGGTAGCGAATGTGTTGGTGGTGTCTCAGTTTGTGTGCCTGGTGGCACTGGCAACACAGTCATAGCCACATGATTTTGAATGGAAAAAAGAAAAGAAATTTTAAAAGATTGAGATGAAGTACTCAAAGAGTTGGGGGATTTAGTTAAAAGGAAGAAATGATTCTTCAATTCTGTGCAGAATTTGATTGCAGCATTTGATGCAATCTGATAGTTATTTTATGACTTATCATGCTTATATTGAAAACAAATCAGATTTCTTTTAGTTTTATTTTCTGGAAAAGTGAAACAGACGTCAAATCTGTTGCAACCTGACACGACCCTCTGAGTTTTAGGCGTCCTGTAGTCCTCCACAGTCATGTGACATGAACATCACCTATGTGCTCTGAGGCTTTGTGAATACGACGATGAGCTATCTTTGTGTGCTCAGTAGTTAGTTATTAATTGAATAATGAGTGAAAGTTTGAAAAGAAGAGCTTGAAAATGTTTGAGATTTAACATGTAATTTATCAGTAAAAAGGGAACTGCTTATGGATTAATTGCAGTTCATGTTCTCAATATACCAGAGCTGAACTGAATTGACATGACATGACATGGTAGATATATATTCTAAATCATTATTTGAAACCACACAGCCTTTCTTTCCAAATTGTGTGAACTATTGGAAGACACAAATGCCACAGCAACAAGACTGTGTGCGCAGCTGAATGTTTTTTATTTACAATGTATTTATTTGCGTTGCTGTGTGCTTTACACTTTTTTTCACCCTTCCAATGAACAAAGTGGTGTTTTTTTTCCACACACACAAAAAAGAAATTAAATGCAAAGAGATTAATGTGGAAAATTATATTATAAAAGGTTCCACAATATACAGTATATAAGTAATGTCTTTATATATACACAGCACAGTGTTATTAGTGTTGTTTTTGTGTATGTATGTGTGGATTTCATGAACATAAGGTGGAGCATCTTGGTGCAGATTTGGTTGATTTGCTGTAAGATTGTGAAATATGGCATAAACCTTGGTGGGCTTAGGGGTTTAAAAATGACCTTGTAGCTGTCATTTATTTTATTTTTTGTGTAGTTTCTCTTTGTCATCATTTCCACGTGTCATTACATGTGCTGCTTTACTGTTTCCTTTCAGAGGTTTCAGTCTATTGGTGACATTTGGTGACGATGACTGAGATAAGACACCAGTGATTCCTTACAGATACACCCCATGATGAATATTTTATTGACGCTATAAGAGCTATAAATAAAATGACAGCTCTGGTACAACTGAAAATCTTTACAGCGCTGAAAGGTACATTACACTACCTCTTCTGAGATTTAAAAAAAAACATGCAGCTAGTTAAGAGAGTGTCCACTTCAACCGCCGACTGGGAGCAGATATTATCTTTCTTCATGTGAGCTCAATAATTACTACTTATAAGGAAGCACTAAAGAATATCCACTGGTTTACAAACCTGACAGAAAGAAAATTTACATTTTAGTTATTATGTATACAGTTTTAGTCACAAAGCTGCAGTTTGATACTTGGTATCTTTGACAGAACACAGGAAGGTAATGTAGGTTTAGTTATATTTTCTACTTGGTCCTAATGCAAGTGTCATTTCAAAAAACAGCAACAGACATAAAACACTTTAATTAAAAACTAAATAAAGACAAATGCAAAATCAGAAAGCCAGGATTCTTGAAGAATACGTGAAAATGAGAATAATTTCCTTGAATATTTGTAGATTCTGATATAAATGAATGTTGGAAAAAAAACATCACTTTAAAGCTCTTTCCTTTACTTCTTCTCTCTGCCTCTGTCATCGCATGAGGCCATGTCCCAACTGTATACCCAAACACAAACACACTCACACACGTCCCTGTGTGTCAAAAGATGTGATGGATTACAACAATCAAACAATATTTCATGAGTCCCAGCTGGCTGCGAGAAGCCAGAGCCATTTAAATTTGTAGGAGAGAACTGCGCTCGTTGTCTATTTTTGTCCCCTCTGTCTTCCACTCTCCTCTGCAATGAGTCACGCTCTGTTCTCAAACCTACTGTGACACACTCTTATCTGAAGAAGCACAAACACACGGGAAGGTCTGTCGATTAATATCTTGGAAGGCATTAGTTTATGCTGTTCTTTAGAATAATAACACATAATCCTCAAGAAGTCTGCCCTTCTCTCTTCTGTCATCCCAGGCAGACAGCTCTTCACATTCTCCGAATCCAGGAACAACTTTCATACAGCTGAACCTTGCACGATGTCCGTATCTTTCATCTCCTTTTATGGGTTCAGTGAAGTCCGCAATCGCCAGATAGATCCCCTTTAGATTAATGGTAAATTAGGGTAATTCTAGCTTAAGCTCACTCATGCCCAGTTGTTTTCTTTTTTCGTTTTTCTTTTTTGGATGTCTGTATATTAAAAATGTCCAAGGCGAAGCGGTCAAAAGTCTGGCTGTACTTCACAGCAAAATATGCAAACTCAGCAGCCTGCAACAAGTGCTTTAAGCTGATACTGTGATACTGTCAAAGGAGGTAACACCAAGAATCCGATTAAACAGCTGGCGACGCATAGCGTTTTTTTAAAAGCCGAGAAATGCGCCGTATTTGATAGCTTGCTGCGAGACCTCACACCGTGCACGTCGGGTGGGTTGCCAGTTATCGGACCCGGAGCAACATCCCCCAAAAACCCGAAGAATAGAGTCCTGGCCCCTAGCCCTGCCAGTGTAGCAGAAATGATGAGGATGATGATGCAGCAGCAGCCGTTCTTCTCTGCGTGAGTAGCTTAATGTTCGTGTGTAATTTAGCTTGAGTAGGCTAAACACGTTATTACATTAATGCAGGTAAGGTGAACTAGCAAACATCATCATAGCTACATGCAGCTGTCTTCTTGTTTGATGGCAGATACTCCCTTCACCCTACAGGTCTGGAGCAAAACAGCATAATACCAACAGTAATAGTAACCATATGAGAATATTTATGTATAAGTATCAAAAATAGCAAATCCTGCACTGATTTATTTCATTGTTATTCTTTAATGGAAATGTTAACAATGAAGTTTTGTGTTTCCTCTGGAATGCATGGGTCATCATTGTTTTTCTACATATGCAAACATGGAAAGCATAAAGGACATAATCAGCTCGTATAATAGAACAAATTAAAAATGACCTCTGTACATTATTTTCCTCAGTCGCTATTTGGCAACAGTGTTACTGCTGTGCTTACTGCTGTGTACTGCTTATTGCTAACTGACAGTTGACCATTAAGAGCTGAACACCTGAACAAGAACCCTTGTCCTCATGCAAACAGTTGCATGGCAGATTTCAGCCTTTCCAAAACAGGCCCATTGAATCCAGCCAGATATCATTTAATAGAGCCAAGAATACAAGGCAATTAATTGTAAATGAAAGGTAATTGATTTGCGGTGCCAAATGTACTGTAAAACAAGCCTGCTTTGTGTTGACAGCCTAATGAGGACAACATTGCATCGTTACTGGATATGTATGCGCGTTAGCTCGATAGGGGGAATCTGTTTAATTTAGTGTGTTTAGTGCCCAGTTGGTGGAAGGTTTAAAAGAGAGACTGCTCAGGTCACAAACTAATTTTGAAGCCAGATAGGGAACAGATGTATGGTGTAAACTTTTTGCTATGCTATGAGAAGAAGAAGTAATAATTTTCTATTGATTAGATAAAAAAGGAAAATAACTGATTTCTGATTTTTCTAATACCCGCAGCTGATATCCGCAATGCATAGACGTGACCAGCAGCATCTGAGCATGTGACGCAGCTCATTCCTGATCTTTAAACTTGTAAAAAGAGCATGCAAAGGCTAGCAGCTTTAACTATTTAGAGAAGTATTTCATGACTCTTCTTTCATCCGTCCATGAGCTGTATCAGTTTAATATGTGGTTTAAGTTTATCCCTAAATGACTTCTATTATTGTGGTATATGCTGAAGAAGGCACCGGTTATAACAGGGCAATTTCCCATCTGATTCTGGCTATAAGGTGCAATCAGACAAACCTCTGACTCTGCTCATTAAAATCAAAAACCTTGCCTTATTTTGACTTTCAAGGTCTTTGTGAATTTCTGATTTCCAGTGCTGCTGTTATTTTTAGATTGCTCCATGGAAGCCCTGTTCTGACCACTCACACGTGCAGTTTTATGAAAATCTATGATTGCACCACTTATTTTGCTCCAGCTAATACTGCAAAGGCTGCTGTTCCCAGCAAGGGCACCTGACATGCACGAGACTCCAGACAATGCACCGCAGTGTTTTATTGTGTTATATTTGATACCGTGTCGATCCTGACAGCTGACCCATGGGGTTTATGCTTTGACATGTGATGTAAACTTGTGTTGCCATGCATTCATTTTGTCTGTATTTTATACATAAGATCACCTTCAAGTGTGATGTGGCTTATAAGAATGTTCTTTGGTCCTTGTTACAGGCAGTCCAGTCCTGAAACGGCCCTTAAGGTGTAAATTGTTCATTTCACAGGTCTTGTTGAGACATTTACTCCGAGATTTTGGTTCTCAAACTTTCAAACCACAACCTAGTGACTCCATATCGTCTCTCTTTTTAGGCTAATATTTTTTTGTGGGCATAGCTTAAACGCGATATTCTTTTTCATCCATTGTTCCTGTTGTTTTTCTTTCTTTCTTTTTGTACATATCCGTCTAGACAAGAGTGCACTATCGCTGCCCTTGCTTTCCTCAGCCTCCGCTCTCAGAGACCATGCAGCTTTCTTCCAGTCAGAAACTATGCGGCCGGCAAATGACCCAAAAGAGCGTGACCCCTCCCACGTGCGGATGCTGAATGATGTACTCCGTGACCTGGAGAAGAGCTTCATCATCCCACAGACACCGCCTGGAGTGTACAGGTAGGAGAAGAGTTATTGCTTCAGAGTTGCAACATTGGTGTAAGGAGGTATAAGCATTCCATTTACCGTTAGCCAATGCACCCCCAGGATACCGATGCTTTCAGTTTCAAGACCTGCAAGATTATATTACATAATTAAATCTCCACAATCTTGAATATATTTTAATTAATTGTTGACATTAGAAGTTTCATCCTATATCAATGTGGCTGTTTTCTCTGTGTTTTTATGGGTCACCAGTTCATTTCTTTGCCTTTTTACATTGTTAAAGTTTATTATTTATTCCACATGTCATTAAAAGGTCTTAAATCTAAGCTAAGCAAACTTGGAGATGACTGGAACAACATTCTTCTCAGAAACCTTTTCCACCTTTGGCTCACTCACAGTTGCCTCCTCCACATCACCGATGGCACAGTTGGTCCTCCTACCTCCTTGTTAGCGTGGTTTAGTTTGCATGTTCTCACATACCTACTCAGCTCCCCAGATACAGCCAAGCCATTGCATTTGCTGTGCGCTCCAGCATCACATACCATTTATCAATGATACTAGATGGCATTTTCTCATTAAAAAAGAAAGTTGTGTGTGATAAAGTTTCCCTATTGATGAAGTCTTTGCAAACTGGAATTTTTGAATAGTTAGAAATATGCGTATTTGTTGACCGGCAGTGTTCTTTCCTGCCTTTGTTCACAAAAAATGCCCTTGAGGTCTTTGCGTAGCATTTTTGCCAGCTGTTATCAGTCGACTCCACTAGTAGGAATATGTGGTTTGCACATTTGTTGGTTTACAAGATGATAAAAAAAAACTGGTTAAACACTGCTGTAAGGCATTATTAGTGGTCAAAAATTCCACAGGGATGAAAAACTACTTGAGCAAAGCTCATGTGAGCAATACTCGAAACAAGTTTATTGTGTTCTATCCTGAAATGAAAGTGTGTTTCTTTTACACATCCTTTTCCAAAATGTGCCTCCCTGTTTGTCTGCATGTGCCCTCTTTTAGTTGTTGGAAGTTGGGTTTCTGCATTTTTGATTTTTCCTTTGTTTTTTGTGAAAACTTTATGGCGTGAGCAGAAATGTTGATTCTGTATTAACAAGTTAACTTTTTTATTAAAGATGATCAAGTGAACAATCAAATGCTCTGCCCTCCATCACTGGTAGGTGCATGCAGCCAAATTGTGAACTCAACTCAACATAAGTGGTCACTAAAACCATAAAGTCCATATGACAGAGTGCATAAAATTCACACGCAGAACAAAAAAATACAGTGTACAAATATTGTATTGACATCACTTTGGTACATCCAACCAAGGATGTCTAATTAAATTCCTGCCATTTTGACTCCTCTCATTGTGTCTCTTTTTTCTGTCTGGACTTTTAAGTTTTGTCACTCCATTAGTTTATTTGTTTAAAAGTTTTTTTCCTCAACCACTAGCTAGCAACCACTATCATCGCAGCACAAGGCCTAATGAACACAGAAGTATGTTCACTCCTAAGAGGCGGCGTTAAATCTAATCCACTTCAGTCCAATCTTTCGTTGCCATATCAACTCCTTCTTACATAACGCATTTCGATGTCCCTATATAACAAAGAGGAAGGTAAACGAGCATCTGTGAATGTGTTCTGTATTTACTTTGTTTAGGAATCCCTCAGCGGATCTTTTTTGTTCTCGTTCGATCGGTCTTGAATGATCTGAACTGGAATTCATATGTTTAATAACATACATTGCTTGGTATATATACCCTGGAGTTATTTAAATTCATGACTTCATTTGAAAAGGTCTTCTGGTGAGCTGTCATTAAACAGATAATTAGAGAGGCCTTTATTAAATGTCACCTGTTTAGCGTGCAGATCTCTTCATTCTGCGTGTGATCATGAGAAATATCCCAAAACTGTACACATTGATTGTAGTGGTGGCCCAGTGCAGCTGAATGAAAGTGGTTCAATCACTAGCTTATTCAGAAAATCCTGGCAGGCAAAGAACAAGCTTGTAGGTTACACCTGTTTGAACACAATGGCCTGTAGCCTGCATAGCAATGACTCATCTAAACAGTTCCCACTATGCCTGGGAAACATTTGGAACACGTGGCAACTCCGGAGGCCAAATCCAGGAATTCAAATTTGCTGATGAATAGAGCAGCGACAGTAAGGGATTACAGGAAAGATACTTTATCACGGATAGTCTAATCTCATTTCATTTTGGATAAGAGAGACCCTGTCAGCATTTGTAATACTGTAACACACACAGGTTCTTCAAATTAGCATCCTTTTGCTTTGATACCTTTGTAAGTGGGTAAGTCAGCTGTGCACTATGTTTATTCTCTGAACAGCTTCATGTTTCAGCTCCTGAAGCTTTTTACATAATCTTGTATTAACTACTTATTGACAGATTTTCAGTATTGGATTGTTTTTCAGCATTTTGGTCATAAAGTTCTGATTTCTGTCTCTCCCAACATTTGATGTTATTGTTGCTGCTTCTGTAACTCTGGTAAGCATTAAATGTGGTTCTTGTTCTGAAGCTGGTAAGACTAACTTGTCTTCTGCAGCAGAAAACCTCTTATAGGAGCTGGTGCAGTTATACAAACCACCAAATTACTTTTGGATTGGCTAACCTTAATGTCTTTTCTATCTTAACGTATATTATTCTTTTGTTTTTTGTTTTTTAAATAGCAGAAAAAATGTTATTACATTAAAGAACTTTATATACTAACAAATCCTAACATAAGTAGTCTCAGCAGTTTCACAATATTACAGAGGCAACCCAACAAACACCTTTGAGGAAGAACTTTGCAAAAGTGGGGAAAGAATTTCAACAGGACGAAAAAAAAAAGTAAAAGAAAAGAAAAAGAAATGAAGTGAGGCCATGTACTTGGAATGTTAGGGTGAGAGAGGAGCCAGGAGACAACAGACAATAAAAAGTGAGCAGGTTGGTGGGGTCAGTAACTACAGGTCAGAAAACGTCAGCCCACAGAGCCGAAGGTGCATGCAGAAATGTGCAGGGCGAGGGCAAAGTAGAACAAGTACAGTCTAGTGGAGAGAAAACAAGTTCTCACTGATAGTCACATACAAAATATAAATATAAAGTAAAGAAGAGGATGCCAGTTTGCTGGATAACAGCACCACCTCTGCAAAGCAAAATTAGTCTTAAACATTTTTACTAGGCAAGAAATTCAATGAATTAACTTTTAACTACTCTCACGTTTTAACTAAAAACGATTCCCTGTGACTCCTGGGAGCCATTTAAGGTGCTGTTTTTGTGTGAAAACTTTACTTACTATCCCATATGTGTTACTTCACTGTTTGGATTCCTTTTTCTTCTAAACTATAGAAAACTGTAGTGATGTATTTTTTTCCATCCCTCTCATTCCAACCAGTTGGCTGAACTCAAACTTTTGTCCTCTTGAAGTCGTAACTCAGTCCAAAATTAGATGACACAAGGAGCACATAGGTGCAGGTACACTCGTTAACACCCTTCTACTGGTGGTGGGATTTCCAATGCTCATCAAGGATAACTACTCCGTAAACCGAGGGGTTTTTTTGGTTTGTTTTTAGCGCTTTAAGTGTCTCTTTTTACATCGGCTTCACAAGCTAGCTTCTGTATGAGTTGTAGGTTTTATTTTGCAGTTTTAGGTATAATAATTCTAACATTCAGAAAAGTTTATCCTCACTAGCTTTTCGTCAATCCTCACAAGATTGGTTGTGCAGTGCAGGATAAAAATTTACTCATGTACCCTATGCTATTTGTTTATTTATTCATCATGATTCAATACTGCAGTCGATAGAAGCTGAGGAGCTGAAGCTAGCTACAGATTCAAAAGCCCATTCAAATGGCCAAGAGACCGCTTTTAACTTCAAACGAAGCTCATTTTCATTTAGACCTCCTCTGATAATATGAAAGGAAACTACAATGTTGTATTAGAAACACACAAATGCATCATATAAACTGGACCACACATTTAAACAACTTCTTAATAAGGCACATACCTTCTCCTGGAAAAGTTTGAATATAATAAATCGGAAAAGTATGTGAAGTCAACAAGTTCATATAACTTCGCCAGTAGTGTTGGCACAAACCTGAATTTGAACTGCACAAGCCTCTTCATGCACAAGATAACGTTATGGATAAATCATTCACAGATGGATACAAGTACCTAACTTGGTACATACACTTTATATAAAATTGAAAATCAAAATGATTATCCTTTCCATGATTTATGTCGACAAAACCAAGAAAATCATTTTTCCCCAGATAAAATAAATTAGACTTGTCTCCTTTAGTGATCTTAGTATCAAATCATACATGTTAAACCATGGAGAAGTTGACTTTTGTTGGCTTGTTTCTTTGTTCGATTTATTTGAAAGCTTGGGAGTAGGGTGTTTTGGTTCCATCAGGGTGCTGGGTCTTTTCACCCAGCATCCTGAGCTAATTGTGTATTATCTTGGTATCATGATGATTTAGATCCTGTTTAAACACAGTTTAGTCGTGTATTATATTCTGATATATTTGAGTTTTGAGGTTTGCCTTCATTATGATTTATTCCCTGAGGTTGTGTGTTTGTCTCACTCCCGTGTCGCCCATGTGAGTCTGTCATGTCTTCAGTGTCATGTTCACCTCCCCTCTGTGTGTCTTAGGTCTGCATCTTTATGTTTCCTGTTTTATTGTGACAGTCTTGTGTTCCATGTTCAATGTGTTTAATTTTGCTTCCCCTCTGGCATCATCTTCATTTGTATCAGCTATGTTCCCCGTGTGTTTCCACTCCCCTCGTCTCCTCTCTGTGTATTTAGCGTGTCAGTTTTCTGTTATTCGTTGTCACGCCACGTCTCCAGGTTTCCTCATATCCACCCCAGGTTTTCATGTTTAAAGTTGTCACATATATTTTCTAGTTTTCCCAGTTTGGGTTTAGTTTAGTGTCGAATTGTTTTGCCTCGCCCTTTGTTTTGTAGTCTTTATCAGCCACAATAAACGACTCGCCCTTCGTTAAGATTCCTGTTTTGTCCACGTTTCGTTTGTCTGGATTTGGGTCCACTACTCTCCACTTCAAGTTCAATTCAATTCAATGTTATTTATACAGCACCAAATCACAACAACAGCCACTTTATATTGTAAGGTTGACCCTACAATACTACATCCAAATATATTCAAGTAATGCTAGGAGTCCCGGATGGGCCCCTTACACCTCTCACTGGAGATGAGGAGAAGGTGGTTTGCACGAAAGAGTCCGAAAGGGAGAGTGATGGAGAGCATAGATTTAAACCATGTGAAGCGGAGGCTGATTGGCTAACAGGTGGACGAGAAGATCATTGGACTAGGGTAACGATGTCAGTATTGCGATTGACAGTGTGGGAAACCAGTAGTCATGTAAAGAACAGAAAAGCAGCATAACAACCAAGAAAGCAGGAAAACCAGTGATTACAGATGTTCCTTATTGAAATTAGGCTAAGCTTCATTTAATAGTGATTAGACTAATGTTAGTCAAGAAGAGAAGTTAGTGAGGCAAGTTTGGTGTGTTGGCAAACTAGGATCCAGTATGGCAGTTTAAACTGATTCATGAACAAATTCATTTGTGACTTGTAGTATGTTCTGCACTGGAGCTATCCTGTGCTGCTCTTTCTAGATTAAACCAGCTGAGTTCACTAATATATAACCTTCATGAGTGACATAAAATCAATGTCATTTAATCTGTTTTCAAAAATATTTCAAAATATCAAAAAATAATTAACATATTATGTACAGATCAAATCAAAATTATTTAAAAAAAAACAAAACAGAACATTGCATTTATAATATTACATCTATGTCTTAAATTTGAACTTGATCAAATTTCACTTGCTAAGCAGGCCTTACCTTTGAAAAAAATCTGTTTTCTTCAACTTTCATGGGGGGGAAAAAAACAGTTCCAGAGTTTGTTTGTGTGCAATTTGGCAAATAATCAGCTTATGTTTCTAATATTTCTTGAGCGAGTGTTGAAATTTGCACAGTTAAATGAAAAAGAAAGTTTTCATGGGTCTATGCAGTCCACTAGTGCACCCGTACTGCTGCCTTAGGATTTAAGAAGGTAAGTACCAGCTATGTGCTTCTGATCAAATGCATCAGCAAATGTGACCACCTCTATAAAAGTAGAAGTTTTGACAGTTTGTTGGTCTAGCCTGCTCAGGTGTTAGCACAATGCCACAAACCTCCCATGAGTGGACCTCCCAGAAAATTCACCCCAAGGTCAGACCGTGCTCTGAGAAATTGCACAAACCAACGAGCTAAATCTCAAATACTACTCAGCTCAACTGTCAGGAGGCGATGATGTGGGCTTGTTTTGTGGCCACAGGCATCTTGCAGTCACTGTGTGCACCATGAACTCCTCTGTAAACCAAAGTATCTGTTCAACAACTAAAGCTTAGCTGAAAATGAGTGACACAAAAGAACAAAGAAGTCAAGCGCACCAGCAGTATGTTTAAAAAGAAAAGAATCAAAGTGTAGCAATGGGACAGATTAGATAAGTCCAGACCTTAAACCCAAAATGCTGTGGCAGGAACTTACATGACAGAGCTGTGCATAAATGAATCCAAACAAACCTGAATGAACTTGAAGTAACATTGTAGAGCAAAGGAGATCAAAATTCATCTTCAACCATGTGAGAGAGACTGATAACAGACATGGACCTACAGATGTTTGGATAATGGGGTCTACTTCCATGGATGGCACACAGTCCTGTGAAAACTTTCTTTTTCACAACTACTCCGACTGACATCTACTGAGAAGGAAAAAGGGATGTGTGCAGTGTGCACCGGGGAGGCTGTGGAATGACATTACTCTTTTAGTTATTGAGTGTCTCCATGCCACCAACTGGAAGGAACAAAAGGCTGCAGCACATGAAAAATGAACTTACTTCGTATTTATTATGTATTAGATTTAATTACTTTTTAATTACAGGTGCCGGAGCGCAATTCTGGGTCGCTTGCTCAAGCACCGGTTAAGAAGCTATCAAGGGACTGCAATGGTCACACTGATTAAATATTTTAGCCTTTTGTGAAATATAAAATCAGCTGTTCTGACAAGGTCAATATAACTAACCAACCAGACAGCAGTCGACACTGTCACTGTGGCCTTCCATCATAGTTGTGGTTGTAAGTAACCAGATCTGCCTACAGATACAAATCAAACAAGCGCGATAAGGACGTGACCTTGACCTAGTTTTCACCTAAATTAAATCAGCCCGAGCTTTTATTGGTATCTTCCTTCAGAGAACATTTGAACTTTATATCTTGAAAACTGTGGATCCTAGACTCCCAACAGACAGACAGACAGACAAAGAAAAGGAACCGATTTCATATTCCTCCCTTCAGGGGGAGAATATAGAGAAAGCTTTTGATTACACCCCCACTTTGGACCTTTGACTAGTGATCTCATTGTAAAGCAGGACAACAAAAAGCTACAAATTTAGAAGACCATCCAAGAAGAATATACATACAAGTAACCCTCACACTAATAATTTTACACAGTCTCTAAATCACATGCAGTTCCTCATTTGGGCAGGCATGATTTAAATCCCCATTAGCCATGTATCTTGGATTGAGTGGATCCACTTCTTTTTCAAGTTCTTATACATATGGAGCAGAACAGCAATAATGCAACATAAAACTTGCTTCACAGTATTTCACACATATTTATTCCTTCTGACAAAAAAAGTGAAAAGGGGAATAATTTACAGTCCACAGTGTTTGATTTTCCTTTTTCACCCCCTTTTTTTCCCAGGCGGCAGCTTTTCAGGGCAGAGCAGCAGTAATTCATTGGCTCTGCTCAGTGCATGTGCAAGAAAGTGAGCGCTCCTAGATTAATTGATGAATTTATTTTAGTCAAACTGTCCAGCTTAAGAATAAACACAATGAATCATATCAAATTACATTTACTTGGAGACAGCTGACCTTGACTGATAGTGAGGACTTTTCTCGCCAACTATATTTCTGTCTCGTAACAGTAGCACCTCAGTGATGTTTGATTTTAGCATCCACACAGTGTCTGGGGTGTACACTGTCTCCCCCCGACACCTCTTTAGCTGTCTACTTTTCCACTAGATTCCAACAGAATAAATGGCTTCTGCTGTTCAGTGTTATTCACAGTTTATGGCAGTAATAGACATGTTAATTGTTCTAGACTGCCATTAGCATCCAAGCTAAAATTAGCTGCTCCATCATGCCTGGAAAGCATTAAGGCTTAATAGCACTCATTTATAAAGGAAGTTACCATTCACTCACAGGACTAAGACTATTAGTCTAAGAGTGCTAAACAGTCTTTAAAATGTTTGCTTTGACAACATGAGGTGCATTATATGCAACCGAAACACATAATTAGGACATTTTGTCTGCTCAGTGAGGCAGTAATGCTAACTAAGTCTTAAAAATGTCTGTGATTTGTTTGTATGAGAGTGTTGCTTTCACATAGAAAGATGGAATAAGCATTAAATTGCCATTGAATTCCATACACTGTGTTTCTGCTATAAAATATCATTTGAGAATTTGGGAAGTTAGTGCAGCCTTATGTCGTCTCAGTTCAAAAATGAACTTGGTCTTGAAACAGGAAAGAAATCCAGGATAATGATTAGCCCTGGCAAAGGGGGTGGTCTTATGTTCAACTCTAGGCATAATTTTTAATCCAACTGATAATCCAACTAATTTGCAACTGCAACCGCTGCTTTGTAGCAGAATGCTGCTGTGTATGCATCACAAAAAAATCCCCAAACACAGCTCTACCACAATAACACAACACACACCTTAATATTTGCTTAATATTTCTGTTCTTTGACTATAATTTTTAAGGGAAGGAAGTGTATCATGATGGTCTAGACTTTATGACTCACTGTAATAATTCTTTGCTCCACCTAAATGTCTCCAACATGATGACTGGAGCTCACACTCAGCGGTTGCAGAGGTACAATTATTTAGATATTACCCTCGATAACAAACTTCAGTGTGAATTATATGTTGATGCTTGAGCTAAACATTCCAAAGACAAATACCTTTTTCATTATTCTGAGATGAGGTAATTATTTTACAGAACTGTCCTTGAATCTGAGACTCTTTTTTTTTTTTTTTCTTTTTTTTTTGGTTGTGTAGGTTGCTGCTGTACAAATAGCCAATAACGTTGCATTGTTTGGAAATTTAACAACCGGCCTGTAAGTGTTCTTAAAAGATACGAGTATCTTAAAATATACTCAAAAGGAGACAAATTGTGTGGACATTTAAAATAAAAGCAGGTCCTTCTGAATTTAATGCGATAGCAGATAATCTGAACCATCTAGCCTGTAGATAATTTGCAATAGTGACTTTAGATTTGGCTTTTGAGAGACTTACATGGATAAACTAATGGAGTCCATCTGTCATTCACTCTATTGCTTTTACTATGCTCATGGAAAAGCACTTTGGATAACACTTTAACTGTGCTTCTTGTGATACTCTTTTCTCTCTAATCTGTATTGCAATTTGTGTGTGTGTGTGTGTGTGTGTGTGTGTGTGTGTGTGTGTGTGTGTGTGTGTGTGTGTGTGTGTGTTCCTGTCTAGCTATCTTTGTGAGGACCGAAATCTGCATTCTACTATACTTGTGAGAACCAGCAGTCACTTGTGAGGACACACAACCCGGTCCTCACATTTTTGAAGGCATTTAAAGGCATTTTTGAGGCTCAAAATGGGGTTTTAGTATCAGGGTTACAATTAGGTTAGGGTTAGGGTTAGGCATTCATTTTTAATGGTTAGCGTTAGGGTAAGGGGCTAGGGAAACCATTATGTCAATGAGGGTCCTCACTAAGATAGCTGAACGGGGTTGTATGTGTGTGTGTGTGTGTGTGTGTGTGTGTGTGTGTTTTACACAAACTCCTGTGTAAGAAAAAACGTCTCCTATAATCATAAAATGAGGACAATCTTAAACCATGAACCTTAAGTCAATAACGTCTACAATAACTGCATTATGAAAATACTTACGTACTGAAGTGCTGGAGAATTGATGCACAGGTTAACTCTGTTCATTCTGTTCACTTTGCTGTTTATTCTTAAAGCACTTGTAATGTCTTTTCCATTAACATGCAGGATAATGACACCTGGCTCTTTGTTAACAGAAGTGAACACACACCAGGTGATAATAACTACAAATGTGCGCACACTATCACTGGGAGGTCCGTGAAGTCCTGCAGCCTTAAACTCAAAGTGTGTGTTTTTGATTCTGAACTTTATATTTGGTGTGATGTTTTTTTGCTTGGGTTGTAGAGAAAATGATTCCACCTCTTCTGATTAAATTACTACAAGGATCACCAGCGACAGTGAAAGGCATGTAATACCAAAGAGGAAAATCTGTTCCAGTAACACAAGGTTTAATCAATATAAAAAAGCGTAACGTGAGGAAAACCAACATGTACAGTACAGCTTATAGTCTCAAAATTAAAAGGAGAAAATGTCTTTTTTTGAAGAAATTAAAAAGAAAATCTGAATTAAAGAAATTTGGGATTGAGCCTTTTGGAATTTCCTGGTTTTGCTGCATTATTATTGCAACACAGTCTGAGAGCAGATTGTGATCATGGACACATGGACGTAGCTTCTGGATCTGAAAAATTAAACCAGTACATAGGAGCCTAAAAACGTGTATTCCATATGAAGGCCGCAAGATGCTGCAAAAAGACTTTCAGTCCCAAGTTTAGAGAAACACAGCTTTCTGACGTCTCCTCTGTGAACACTTTCCTGCTCTGTTTATGGGCTCAGTCACCTATTTTGGTCATCCTAAATAAATAATTAAGTCTGTTTTGTTATGCTATTTTTCGATTGTGGCTCAAGAGTTGGCAGTTCGTCTTGTAATCGGAAGGTTGCCGGTTCGAGCCCCGGCTCCAACAGTCTCGGTCATTGTGTCCTTGGGCAAGACACTTAACCCGTTGCTTACTGGTGGTGGTCAGAGGGCCCGGTGGTGCCAGTGTCCGGCAGCCTCGCCTATGTCAGTGCGCCCAGGGTGGCTGTGGCTACAATGTAGCTTGCCATCACCAGTGTGTGAATGGGTGGATGACTGGATGTGCAAAGCGCTTTGGGGTCCTTAGGGACTAGTAAAGCGCTATACAAATACAGGCCATTTACCATTTTCACTAATGGGAGTTATCTGGCTAATTTATTGTTGATCAAAAGTCCTAATTTCCTTCGGGATTAATAAAGTATTCTGATTCTGATTCTGAATAGCCAATAAATTTACAGTCAGACCCACTGTTCTTCATTACATCCATTTTTTGTAAAGACAGTCCTAAACTCAAGGCCTTAAGACAGGACAATATTGGATGATGTCACATAGCTACATGCATCTTTTATACTGTCTGTGAGTGTTATATAGTTACAATATAAAATACTTCAGACAATAGAAAAAAATCTAATTGTAATCAATATCTGGTGACCACTAAACCAAACCCAGTTCTGTAGATACATCCAGAAACAGTTTTTGGAGATACTTGACAGATAGGACACTTCATCTTTCCCAGTTTCTGTCTTTACGTATATAGTTCTGGGAATCCATCAGCTGATAGTTTCTAAAACCAATTCTTTTTTTCAGGGCTTTCAGAAGTACGAAAATCCAGTAGCTCAGCCATGATAGCCCATGCCATAAAGCTCCCAGTTTACGGCCTTTGTGCTGTGGTTTGGAACTCTGATTCAGTAGAGTGGTGGCAAATTTTACGCCAATGTCCCTCAGTGGGCAAGCCCACTCTGTCAAACACTTCTGCCTCCTTGGATGTGTCATCACTTACAGTTGATCAAAGACTATCTAAGAGGGGAATGAGCTTTTTAGAACAGCTCACAGTTTCTCAAATGTTTGTAAGTAAAACTGTATGGCTACTGTTGGTGTTTGATTTTATACACCTGTGGCAATGTGCTGTGCTTACAATATCATACATTAATTGAAATAAAACTAATCATAATACAAATGTGGAGGAACTCGGAGGCAAAACAACTGGAAAGGTCTCATTAAAATAACAACATAGAACATAACATAAGTGTGATGTGAACTAAAAACTGGGCGGAAAAATGTTTGTCAGATATACATTTGCTATGCTGGTGAAATTGAACGTTAAGAGCTTTTGGGAGAGTATTTATCTTTACTAATGAACATGATGAACGAGTCAACACTTGGAATATCCTTTTAATGCTGTTAGCAGACTTAAGATGCTTTCAATGTTTAAGCCAAAAAGTACATTCCAGGTAAAACCCTTACATGATCTTTTAACTTTGGGAAAACGTGTTGAGTTATGCGTAGGACAACTTTGACTCCTTCTAACGGCATCGGCAATGGTAAGAGTGAAACATCAGTCGAGTCCAGTCAAACTTCCTCTTTTCATTCACTCATGTTACATTTATATCCCAGGTGTTGATTTAAGTAGAATTTATCTGAGGCACTACATGCAGTAACCCCCACTGACTGGCCGATTAAACCAACTGCAAAGCATCAGACTTGGGTGGAACTGTAACTGATTGATGTTGGCTTTCAAGTTTATTTTGACTGTAATATCACTGGGACACGAAAGGAGGTGGCGGTACTAACTGTGATTAAGGATTATATGAATCACTCAGATCTCGAATTCCTCCAGAGGAGGAAAGACATTTCCACTCCCTCCCTTCCACAGCCACTCATGGGGTACAGTACATTGAAAAGAAAAGGCCTGCAGCTCATATAGACATAAAGCTGCAATGTTGATATTAAAACATCAAACTCAGGACACAAATCTAAAGTTAGTGCAGGGCAATCTCCACACATCATATGCACAATTATTTTAACTTCTCTGCCAATTTAACTTCTATCACTGCATTAGAGAATGCTTCCAAATAACAAGACAAAACAAAAAAGTATGATAACTAAAAATTAAATAACACATCTTATGCATAAATACATTTTTAATATCATAGTTTTTTATTACTACATTTTATATTGTTGGGGTTTTTTTTTTTGTTTGTTTTGTTTTTTTACTTTTCAATTTCAACAAATCTGCAATTTTTGCAGCATGCAGAACTTCCTGATTTTGGCTTTCTGGATAATGCAGTATACTCCCCCACAGACTGAGTAGCACATGAACTATCATTGCCATCTACATATTTGCACTTTTTTTTGGCAATACAAAATCCCCTCAGTTTATCACAACAAAAGTAATTTCACTGTGCTTTATATTTTAAAGTAATCCCTCAACATTAGAGATAAAAGCTAAAAGACCTCTATGAGCAAGCGTTTGGAGACAAAGAATTAGAAAAAAGACCTTTAGTCTCTTGAGGGTGACCATCTGCCTGGATCCGTAGGGGTAAGGGGAAAGGGAAAAGAGGAAAACACAAAGAACTGACATACAAAAAAGAGGAAAAAAAACAAACTATGAGAGATAATAACACAAAGTTAATATAATATGCACTAGTGGAATATAAGTATGTAAAGTGCAAAAGAGAGGAGAGACAAAATATATCATTGGAGGGCCTCCAGCAGCCTGAGCCTATAGCAGCATGATCACGGATGGCTCAGGGTAATCTGATCCAGCCCTAACTAAACTCACAAAGGAATCGTTTTATTTCTAATCTTAAAAGTAGGGAGGTTGTAATTGACTTGAAAGGATAGTTTCGTTTAGTAGTAGAGTAGTTATTGCTGGCCAGATTTTCATACTAAGTCACTGCCAAATATTTTGACACCTATTCCAATGATTTTTGGAATATATCAAAGTGTCTCACATGCAGGAGCCAAATTTTACATTTTGATATTCCATGTATCATATATTCTATGACCCTATTGTACCTTTGTAAATATTGCACCTAACCATCCTTAACTTGGAGGAGAAGCGTCACTGGTGTCATATACTGGTTTTATGTTGTAGAGCAGATACAGAATCTTCATAGCACTCTGACTTTGAGTCTAAATTGTGTACTGAAGGTCAATGCTCCTTCACACCCTGCAGCCCACGACCTGTGTCTTAACACATGAAGAATCACTCCATTTACTTTTTGAGACTGGCAGTTCAGCCACTTTAAGAGAAATCAATGTACTTGAGCCCCGAGGAGCGCAACACTCCGCAGTCACTGCCTTTCTGACCTACAAATGAGTATTCTGCTACCCTCAAAGGCTCATCTCTATTTATATACATGCTTTGCTTTAGGTGTGTGGCAGCGAGTAGCAAATGTGACAAAACCACAAAGAGAAACAGAATGCAATTGTTTAAGGACAGTAGTTTGTGTTTTATAGTACGCTAATGAATTTCATTTGACAAAACGTTTGATAATTCTGTTATTGTCGTGACTTCTCGCAAAAATGCAAAAACATGACATGCAAAATGGGCCGGCCTAAAGTGCCATCTTGTTATACACAGATCCACGATATCACATGAGGTAGCGCTCTGTGGTGTTGATGGCAATGAGCTTTTCTGTTCCCAGGGAATCTCTTTCATCTTTCCCAACAAATCAAACAAAAACCCTGTGCCAAGTATAAAACAGCATTATGTTGTTATGCTTACTCTGTGTGTCCCTATAAAGACTTATGAAAATATATGAAAAAAATATGAGCTGTCAGCACAATGAGTGCTCCATTTCATTGTTACTGTTCAACACAGATGTTAAAAATCCAGTACATCTGGCAGTCATCTAGAATTAATAGAACATTACATTATGTATGTAACTAGCATTTGGAGTTTTAATGGGCTTGCTCCCACTTTTACCAAATTTATATCCATGTTAAAAAGATTTTATGCCTTTAACTAAACCGGAATTACTAGAAAGACTAACTCACAGAACGCCTCTTTACTGCCTGTCTTTTTCAGTTTTTAATTTATTGTAAAAAGGTTTATGTTTTGATGGCTGTTGCTTTTATTATTATTATTATTTCTTTTTGCATTTTGAAAAATACAAATATGAAATGTGCTTCACAAATAAAACTGCCATACTGGATAAATGTAATCATTAATTTAATTGAATTGTCGTGCTACATTCTGCTATTATGAACTTAGATGTAACTTCAGATAAACTAAAGGTGCACATAGCAGCATTTCAGACGTATTCTCCACGAAACACCTGAAGATATCACATGACTGTTCATGCACACGTTTTCATGTTAAATGCATAAATGCACAGCAGCTGCTCCTCTATAGAGAATGAGCTCAGCAACCCCTGTAACTTTTTATGTTTAATTAACCACTGATGGTGAATGTTGATGTTTCTGTTGTCTTCCTGAATCGGTGAAAAAGAAGTGACTGATTTTACTCAGTGAATATGGTTGTCTGCACCAAAGTTCCCAAAGTTATTGCCTACCACTGAGCTTTAGACTGGGTAGGCCTGGGGGTCCTAAGACGGATTAGTATGGATGTTAGATATATACATTTTAAAACATGCCTGAGGTATTTAGTGACACTCTCTTCTCTTTATGTCCTTCAACAGGAATCTCTTATACAGCCTTCCAGGAAAGACTCCTCAGTTTTCCATCTTGAAGTTCCCTTGGGAAGCTGTCCTGCCTTGCAACATCCCCAGCAAAACAATCAAACACAACTCCGCAAACAAAGAAGTACTTTTCCACAGCGCCACAAACCAGTCTCTGTCTCTCATCCTCAGGGCCATCCAGTCAGCTGAGAGGCTTGTGTGCTTTGGTTTGGACTTGTTTGAGAATTATTCAAGTGAATGAGGATTTTTGCTGAAACGGACGTAACTGGCACATATTAAATTAATTAAGTTTAATTCAATGCAAATAGCAGAAGACAGCTGATCTTCTAACCAATCTTACCCATCATACTATAGTCCTGAAAAAGGTTTAAGGTCATAGGAAATCCATCTATTGAAAAAACAATGCTCAAAGACATTGGAGCTGCCATTCCATAGTATCACCAGTCTATAATGTGTAAAGAATAAAGGTGTTCACTTCCACACCTCTCCAGTAATTAGTGTCAAACGAATGACAGCGATATGCAGTTCATATTGTAGAGAGACATTTCAGAGACTTGATTGATGAATGTATTGAAACAAATTTAACACACACTAGGGCTTATACATGCATATGATGCTTAGACAGTGAGGTTCTTTAAATTGCAATAAATTCTCTTCCAGTGAACGTAATAAACAGCATTAGTACTTTCTTAGTACTTTACACCAGGTATGTAATTTGTGCCTGAAAAGTTTTCATCAGGAGCAAATCTCTGCACAAGATTACGAGCTGTAGACACATTACTAAAAGCTGTTGTAAAGCCAGTGGGCAAAAATGGTTTGGGTCAGGGTAACTTTGACAACCTTGAAATCTTGTTTATACTAGAAAACAGTTAACTTTTCACTCACTGCGAGCACAATTGCTGGGACAACAAAATTTGGGAAAGCTGCTCCCTAAAATGTTCCAAATCCGATTTTTCATTTGGTGTCAAACCAAATACTAGCTGCCCAACCAAATGGCTAGTTTGCTTAGTTAATTAAAAAGCAGCCAATATTTTTTAGCTAATCCAGAGGCCTTTTTCTGTTTTATTAAAAAATATTATAAGAATTAATAATAATTAATTGAATGTAATATAGATTTTGCCTCAGGATGCAAACAGTTTATGAATAAAGTTTTTGCTTTGGGGCAGGGGAATGCAACGTTAGCATTAGCAAAGTTAGATGCAAATTGAAATATTCTTAAAACTCAGCTCTCCGTGTGGCTTCGTGTAGCAAAAAGCCATTCTAGTATCAGCCTACCCAACAATCACCCTTTTGCTGTCACTGTAAGCAGTGGCATGCTACTGTAAGGTCTGCTGCATTTGATGAAGCGCATCAACACAACTCAACTTGACACAATAACACAAATAAAATCAGCTCTTCTACAATTTCCATGTTGTAGCATAGTCAACAAAAAGGATCTTAAAGGTAGCTGTTTTAAATATGTCTTCATAGATGACTATGTGCAATGCCATTAATTTCTCCTGCTGATTAAACCAATATAGCTCCTCAGTGTCAGGTGAAAAGAAGCGGTTGTGTAATCCTTATTTTGAAGTATGAATGGTGGCTTAAAGCTGGGACTGGCTGTGTCATGCAAACGCCATATGAGAAAGACAAGTAAGAGAAATGCAAGATTAGAAGAGGGGCAATCAATAGACTAACACAGTCAACGTTAGTGTAAAAGGCATTTTTAATCAGCTGAATCAGATATCCTGTTTGGCTACTCAGAAAACCAGTCCAGTGTAGTATTGCTGACAATCTCAGTGTCTACATCAGGTAAATATATTGGAAAATAAGTGAAATATTTTAGCATACATTCATTTAGTTTAAAGCAGAATGAGCAGCAGCACACACTGTAATGGCAGCTGGATGAATGTTTACAACCATTATGCCCTGTTTGACAGTTGCTTTCTATCTCCATTTGTCATTTATCCCATTTTCTCAGTGTGTGCACAACATACTGCAAACTCCTAGTGTTCTAAGTGACAACAGTCCTCTGTCTCTTTATTCTTCACACATTCTCTCGCTAATTATTATCACAGTCAAGCAATCTCTCGCATTCTGCATCAGTTTGCTCACACGACAAGACACTTCTGAGTCTAAGGCTGATGTGCTCTTTTTAACAGCCTGCACATGCATGGATGGAGAGCTGAGCAATAAATCTCTTTTTTCATTAGCGTTTTTAATTAATATCGTGAAATTGTTTGGGAAACAAGTAGAGGATTGTTGTGAGCAAGAGCAATAGTATATCCTGGTTTGTGGTTTTTAAGCTGGAACCAATCTAAAGCTGTGAATGACAGATCAACAGCTCAATAATCCTTGAAATAACAAGAATCGTGAGATATAAATAATAGAAAAATACTGTAACTGGTTTCAGGTTTTTTGTAGTTAGGCATGATGTTTGTAATAGTGGTGTCTGTGATTATAGCAATGGGAAAAAGATAACAATTTTATACGTAATATTTCTTATCTTGACTTATTTATATTAGTTTGAATGTGATAGACTTTTGTAGCATAATTAAGGGGTGGGAGTGTAATGGATGGGCTTAGAGTTTACATCTTGTAATTTCTTATTAAATTGGAGATTTGTAGAGATTACACACTTATAAAATGTTCTGAGAAATAATTAAGCATCTGGAGAGATACCAACAGCGTTGACTACAATTGTTTTTCTTCCCCAGATAATCTGTCTGCTCTCTCATGTGTTTTAGTGTTTTTGCATTAATTGCGATGCACTCAAATAGTCGAATTTCAACCTTTCAAATATCGTGCTTTTTTTTTATTATTTCCTCTCAATTTCTAGAAAATATTTGATACGCAAAATTTTTGTAAGCTAAACTGATCATTTCTACATATGTTACTATCCAGTTTGTAAATAAGCAGAAATGCAATACTGATTTGATAAGAAAAAAAAACTCTTCAGGGATCAAAAAATGTAAATGTCGAATGCTTTAAATAACGTGCCTTTTATCAGAGGAGAAAATGCTTTAATTTATTTAAATGGCATACCAAAAACTTTAATTGACTGACCGTGGAATCTCATCAATAAGTTACTGATGTGGCATTAATATATCTGATTATCACGATCGTTTATTGGAGTAGCATTACACTGCATTTTGACTATATGCAAAACAAGTTTTAGTGGTGATGTAATTGTTTAAGAGTAAACACAGAAAACCCATTCCGCCTTTAGCTAGCTTAGCTATAGATTATGGACTGGCTGCTTGTGGTAAACAGACTGGACCAACAGCTGTAACTGTAACATCTGTTGAATTTTGTTAAATCCAACTTTTGAAAACTGATTGTTGTTACTAAGATTTTTATTTTTTAACTAGCTTGCTGTTTTAGCTAGTTAACAGATATGATAATACATATGTCATGTAATTAATCAGAAATTCAGTCATTACAAATGGCTAAAGGTTTTAAACTATCATGCATGCTGTGCATTACATACAAACCAGGCACATCAGTGGACTACCAATACAATAAGCATGTTATGCCTGCTCCGGTTCAGGTCTTTATTTTGAATATTTAAAAGACGTATCTTCCCTTTTTTTTTTTTTAAAAGAGTTTCATTGTTGTTTGATTAGTCTTTGTACACTTTGTAAAGTAAATGTATTGTCTGTTGTGTATTGTCCATGCGTGAGACATACTGATCCTGTCACTGTGTCACAGACTTAACATACAGTAAGCAGACTACCGTCCTAGATGGACAGAAAGTAGGTCTCACCTTAAAAGCTATTCAAACATTGTCACTGAGCTCTATGCATGACCGACACAAATATTATTGAGTGATACTATACATTATTTAATTACACTGTAAATTACCTAATTATCTACCACATACAGTTAATCCAATTTTGACAAACTAAAAGGTCAGTTTGATTCCATTTGGTCTGATGGGTCACAGTATGGTCAGTCTGCTTCATAGCATATGCTTTCATCTTTTTTAGTTTTGGTTTATACAGTAATTGCATGAGCCATGCAGAGTGTCATCACTACTTCACAATTTTGTACATGGATTATTGTTTTTGGCTATTGCTATTGGCTGTTAATATATTGTACATAAACGACCAGAGGTTCACCAACTTTTTTTTAAATGAAAAGGTTACAGGCATGACAAGATAATAAGGGTACGAGGATAAAATATCACTTAAACATGATTATTGCAGTACAAATTGCATAATTGCACAAACACAGATTCACCCTACCTCTTAAGAGGTCTCAACCCAGGTTTAAAAATACTTGACCTGGCTGAACTGTGAGCTGTCTACTGTGTACAGTATTTATTTGAAATTTTGGACAGTTAGGCTAAACTGATATGCAATGTGAAATATATATTTTTAATAAAATTAGACAATACTGGAAACTGCTGTATTGTGGAATTTGCACAAAATCTGAATGTTCTGTTTTCTAATTCTCAACATTTGCATTCTGCAATTATTAATCACACTGTGTTGTTATTGTTTTTCTTAATTGTATATTTAGAATGACCTGGTTTCTTATGCATGACATATTAACACTAACCCGCTTATGCAGGTTGTTGGCATGGATTTTTTGTCCTCTTCACTATGTAAAGTCTTGTTGAATTTTCAATGCAATAAAAACAGTTTTAAACTTCCGCCTTCATTTCTGCAACTGTAAACTTACATGTGCCATTATGTTTTCAACATCTGGAATAATGTTAGAGTTGTAGCTAAGTTAGTCACTTTAATTCCAAATTAGGGTGACAATAGGGATCAGGTTAGGTTATCTCTGTTCATGAAATTGTCACCTATAAAAAATACTCACACCGGAAAACTTATGAAAGTACAACTGCAATTCTGAAATACATGTAGGAATATGTGCTTGTTTAGAATATGGCTAAATGGTTAAAACAAAACCAAAAATGTAGCTCTATTATTAAAAGTGATTATTAAGATGAAAGCAAACTAAATTAGGGAAAGTAGTATGGTTGGATAAGGAATAAACTGAATAAATGAAAAGAAACACTTGAAGGTCAATACACTTTTTTGTCAACTATTATTTGCCTGCAAAATGAGTGTGACAATAAAGCTGTCAGTTCACCAGTCAATCTGTATTCCTAGCCTGACCTATGGCCACAAGCTATAGGTAGTGAAGAGGAGAAATGAGCTTCCTGTGATAGAGGAGCTCCAAGACATAGTGAGGAGTTTAATCATTCAGAAAGGGTTCAGAGTAGAGTTGCTATTCCTCCGCATTGCAAGAAGTCGGTTGAGTTGGTCATTATGCCTCCTTGACACCTAATATGTGTGTTTGGGGCATGTCCAACTGGCAGCAGGCCCTGGGGCAAACACAGGATATGTTAAAGAGAGATTATGTCTCTCAGCAATGCTTTGGTATACTCTCTGAAGAGCTGGAGGGTGGAGGTATTACTGGAGAGTGGGCAAAAACAGATTTGAACATTTTGGGTGCCTGCTCACATCCACCCAGCTCAGTGTCACCTGTGAAACAGAGTTTTAACTTTTTTATGTGCACAGGGTACACTGATATGAATTCCTAACTTTACCAACACAACACTCGCTTTCAAGGTTCCCCTTGCTTCTGATAGGTTCAGGTTAGGAGAAGCTGGGTTATGGGTGTTGTTATTATTATTAATGTGCATGGATTTCATAAGCTTTTATTGTTATATTGGTATTTGGCTTTCCACTGTCAGAGCTCTCAGAACTCAGAAGCCTGAGAGATGAAACTTGTTTACAAACTTAAATAAGTCCATGTACTTTCTTTGTTCAAGCTATTAAGGCAACGGAATCTGGATGACAGCACCTACACAGACATGCTTTCCATCCTTAGCTTTACTCCATGTTGAGCTATATAGAGTTGACCTACAGCTCATTTATTTCAGCATGATGCTCCAATGCTGTAAACAGCTTGTGCTGTAAGGGGGTTTTTAGTCTTCAAGCAGCCACAAATGTTGGGTGTGGTTGAGGTCAGACAACTTTTGGGTGAACGTCCATGACAGTCAGCAGTTCTTCTGCTTCGTGTAAGAGAGAGCTCTAATGTGTACTTGGCTGATTATCATGCTGCAGTGCACATCTTTCTACACAAAGATGAAAAGGTGTAGCGTGTTCCTGTCAAGAGCATGCTAAAGCAACAGGAGTTGTTACAACACCAGGAAGAAATGCTGGCCAATCAAAAGCTCACAAACAATAACACACAGCACATTCTGATGTCAAAAAATTTGATAAAGATGCCCACCTTACAAGACAAAACCTCTGTTTTCCTTTTCTGCAAATCTTCACCCTAACAGGGCTTTCCTGAAGGCTCAGTATGTCCATCTCCATATAGACAAAAGGCCAAAATGCATAGAAAAAGCTATGTTATGTCCCAAGATACACATGTAAGTGTGGACGTAGCCTAAGCCAGATGCCCAAACGATCTCATCTGGTTCCTTTTGATGTGGAGGAGCAGCATTACTGAATGAACAAAATTATCGAGCTCCTCATCCCATCTAAATGAACAAACTACCCTTTTGTTTCTCCCATAAATCTCTGCTTCAAATAGAAATCAGTACATGGACATCAATGCTTTTTTAGCCATTGTACATACACAATATTTATTACCAATTTGTCTTTATCAATATCATGTTAAATGCCAGCACTCTTTCAAGTAATTTTGTCACATCTACTGAATCATCCCACATCATGCCTCAGCAGTATTTTCTGAAATATTGTATAAAATATTGTATAAAAGCGCTGCTTCTGTCTGTGTGCTCCCGTCTCCTCGTCCTCTTTTATCACATTAAATCTGTCTTTTGCAGGCTACTTCCTCTTTAAATGCTCATTATATTATTCACCATACCTGTTTTGAGCTAGCTTTGACTCAAACGTCCTTTGGGTGGATCATGCTCCAAACAGAAAGAAAGACCATCGAGCGCGCGCAGCATCCCGACGACAACGCGTGTTCGCGCGCTGCGAGAGAAGAGAGGGAGAGGAGGAGAGAGAGTGAGAGAGGAGATTGGGGGGGACAGAGATAGGGTAGTAAAAATGATGGCGACCGATTCAGTGGAGATAAGAAACCAAACGAGCCCCTGTCCCATCCCTGACAACAGTCTCAGCACTCTGTCCATCAAAATAACGCGGAAAAACCAGGACAGACACTGGAAGTTGCGGTTTATTTATCTGCAGTGCTGTGAGTACCGACACACACCACGACGTTTAGAGTCAAACACCGAACACAGGCTACACAAGTCCGCTCAGAAAATCATGGAAAATGTGCCGCATCCCTGTTTTAGGCGACGTTTGGTTTGTCGCAGCCGAATATATTTATCATATCAACACATTTGAAGAGACGAGCCTCCATTCATGTTACAGAGGGAGTGGAGGAGGCGGATAAACGCCCCGAAGGACAGGCACGGGGAGGACGCTGTTTCCACTAGAAAAATTAAAAAATAATTCCCGTTCATAACGCAGTAAACATACATACCTAGCTTTGCAAAACCTTGTGTTTTACAACGCTTTACATTTCACTTCGGCATGCATTTAACAAAGGAAATATATGTTTATATATATATTTACTTACTACTTCAAATTAAATTTGAAGTACTAAGTAGCAAGTTATGTGAGAGAAGTTTCATGGAAATATATGCTATAGAGTCATATTTTCACACAAGAAAAATGAAGCCACACTCCACACTACAGTGTCTGACAGGATATTTAATATTCCCAACCAGTAAAATTTTGCACTGCAGTGAAAGTTTAGTGTTGGTCTACAGGCTGTCACCACTTCCTATCAGTGAAGCAGCAGTGTTGAGTATGTGGGTTGTGACCATTACAAATTGGCCAAATCTTCTCTGCCAATTCCAAGCACTTTATTCTGCTGTGGACTCGTGTTTGGTGTCCTTTATTCAATTAGATGATGAAAGTCTCCAGAAACAACATATACTGACAATTTAACCCATCATTCATTAAACAAACAGGGGCCTCAGTAGTATGTGGAAGAACCATATACAGCCATAGCAGCTTGCCACCTCCTCCTTGTGGTGGCCACCTGCTTGGGCACACACTGCTGTGGGATGGCATCTCATTAGTCACCCAGCATTTGTCTCAAGTCAGCCAATGTGGTTGATTTGGTCACCCTGGCATGAACAGCACGCCTAGACTGTGGAGATATGGGATTGCCACTGGTTTGAGAATATTATCTCAATATTTCTCTGCATTGAGATGGCCTCCAATGTTGACAAGCTTGTTTTTCCAGTGACCATCAGACTGTAACCACCAAAGCTATTACCCTGTAAATTCAGCAGTCAGTGTTGCCCAGATTAACAAGGTCCACTTCAGGAAGGAATCAGGACACAGTGATGAGAAGTGGGCTAGTACAACAAGAAGGCATACGTGTCTGGCAGCACATATGAACCAGCTGCTAATGGATGAGATGCAACCAGAATGGTTAACCAAATGCCAGACAGTCCTGATCCCCAAGGATCCCTAGAATGGATTAGTCGCATCCACCTTGTGGTCAATAACCCGCTTCAGCACCACACCTGTCAGATATTATAGGAGCTAAGATTAACAGGCACATGGCTCATAACATGAGCAGGGCACAGAAAGGAATTGGCAGAAACACCAGCTCCTGGTAGATAGAACGCTCGTGTCAAGACTTTAAGAGGAGACTGACCAACCTGTGCGCTCCCTGGATTGAGCAAAAGAAAGCTATGACTCAGTGTCTCACACATGAAGGCCTAGAATTATACAAGATTAACAGGACCCTAAGAGCCTTCATCAGGAACAAGATGCTAGCAGGCAGGGCATATATGGAACACCATAACAAAGTAGCTGGCATAGTCTACAGCATGGGTCCCCAATCCCAGTCCACCAGGGCCGGTGTCCCTGCACGTTTTAGATGTGTCCTTGATCCATCACAGCTGATTTAAATGGATAAATTACCGTCTCAACATGTCTTGAAGTTCTCCAGAGGCCTGGTAATGAACTAATCATGTGATTCAGGTGTGTTGACCCAGGGTGAGATCTAAAACCTGCAGGGACATCGGCCCTCGTGGACTGGGACTGGGGACCCCTGGTCTACAGGAACATCTGTGCGAGTATGGCATGGAGGTCCCGAAGTCAAAATGGGATCTGCCCCCTAGGGTGGTTGCGAATGACCAAACTAAGATCGTGTGGGACGGCTGGACAAACTGGTGATGGCAAACCAACCGAACATAGTAGTGGACAAGCAGAGGAAGACAGCCATACTGATAGATTTACTGAGTTGTAGCAACATTGGGAAGAAGGAACATAAGAAGCGCCAGAAATGTACAGCACAGGTCTAGGAACAGCAAAGATACTGCGTAGAACCCTCAAGCTCCCAGCACTCTGGGGGAGGATAAAGACCACCCACAGGGCAAGTGGAGAATTTTAAAATCCCCCTTTCACCCAATCTCTACTAGATGATGTGAAGATAGATAGATAGATAGATAGATAGATCTAACTACATTGAATTGAAACAACAAAAATATATGTAATAAACATTACAGGGGAAAAATACATATTTTTGTGTATCCAGGGTAAAATTGCCTACTTCTTCCTGAATTAAGATGACAGAAGCAGACATCTCAGATTTAGTGGTTACATTTGAATTTCAGTTGTATTTGATAATTCAGTTGCTGGTGGTGTACTTATATGCTTATATAAATCCTATTGATACTATGGCAGGTATTATCATTTTGGCAAAACAGGGATTACATTTGAAGGCAAAACTGTGTTTATGAAATCCACAAATTTAAACACAAATGGATAATGTTTTGAGCAAATTTTGCATTTATGTGACCATTTCAAATTGACTGAATCAAAACTCAATATAGGGTATTGTGTGATGTTAGTGAGGGTTCCTTTGCCTTTGTCAGGCTACACAAACTCCATCATTTCCACTCTGTATGTGTTTTTTTTCTTCCTATCCTATATTGGGCAAGATTTTTCTCTTTTATTTGACAGAGACTAACACCAAAAGTCTGAGAGCTGGTATCCCTGTTGATATTTGATCTTACCCGTACAAATAATTGATGCTGTTTTAAAATTCTTCTACTGAAAGTGGAAAGTTTCTCCCAAAATCAAAATTAGATTTTCTGACATCATGACTGGAAGCCAGTTTGAGTCCAGCAAGCATCATAGACCAGGGAGCTTTGGGAACCCGATGCCTCCCATATGGAAAAGAAATAGTAAAAACTTATATGATTTACTCATGAAAGTGGCCACTTTCTCATTACTTTCATATATTGTTTTAGTAAGTATCCAAAACATACAAGTTTCATTATATAATTTTTCAAGGGATCTTATATCTGTTTTCACTCTTGTATGCTTTTCATACAAGTTTCACACAAGACAGATACAAACTTTATAAGATTTATATCTTTTCCATATGGGCTCCTTTGCAAAAAATATCAAAAATTGACTTTATGTGATGTATGAGACAGCTTGTCGACACCCTAAACATCTGCAATGATATTTTTGAACATATTCATACATTCTGGGTTTTTTTTAAAACAAGGTGTAAATGTCATTTTTGAATTTCTTATTATGTTATTATTAAATTGCATTGAAAACCTTATCACACACAAATTATCATTCGAAGCAGGTCTTTCATATATCTTCAAATATTGTCTTGAGGGAATCTTTAAGGTTAGGTTAAGTCCTAAGTCATCAACGTTCAGAGGTTAGGTTCATGTCCACATCGCGAGACATGTCACGTATTATAGCTTATTAAAGCCTCCCACCGCTGTACTTTTCACTAAGCTTTCTCTTTTTGCCAGTGTCACTGTGGCAAAGTTTTTTCCATGCACTTTCTATATAAAGAAAGTTGTGTGTTTGTATTTTGTGAGTAAGAAGTGTCAAACTGTTTGCATGAATAAAGACAGGGGTCAATCAAAAACGAAGCATCTAAATCAAAGTGCTATTTATTAATATTAGGGTCACTTTGTCCAAGTTCCATGTTCCTCTCCTGCGGTTACAGTCTATAGCTGTCTAAAATGAGTTATTGAGTTGTTATATTACATGCCTGCCCAGCTGTGAGAACGCAGACAATATGAAAGATTTTCATGACATGTCTGACTACCGTCACCATATGTGCCTCACTCATCTTTGGACGGCACTGAAAGAGTACAGAAGAGGACTGATAAGAGAATCGTAAAAAACGACCAGGCTGATTGAAAATGACAGCCTATTTCTAGTGATGATGGGAGGTCCTTAGAGTCCAAGTGATGGATCTGAATTCGACAGAAAGGTGACCTGCCTCGTCAATACAACCATCAGCTTGTGGTTGGCGAGGCTGGTTGATGGTGTTTATTGTAATTACCCAAAAAGGTTTCATAGCTTTCTGACTACTCTCTGGTAATATGTAGCACAAATGTAAAAGCTTTTATGTGATGGTAAGGCTTCAGGTGTTGTTTTCGAAGTATAGTTTGAGCTACTAAAACTAAACTGGGTTAGGGTTACTGTTGGGTCCATAAATATTTGGACAGCGGCACAGTTTTTTAAATTATGCCTTCGTACACCTTGTATGTGAAACTGTCTGATGAGTTCTGCATTTGGCTGAATCTGAGCAGAGAGTATGGCCTTGTCCACATCACAATTAGTCTTGCTTTCTATATCAGCAGTCACATTATCAATAAACACTAGTGATCTTGTTCCACTGGATCCACTGGCAGCCATGCATAGCCATGTCCATCTCCACCTTCAGATAATGTGGTGTGTTTTTGATCAAGAGCTGTTCTTCCCCTTCTCAATGCGTTTCTCCTCCCATCACTCTTAACTTTGGTTGCAGCTATTCAAAGAATTTCTTTAGATGACCGTTCGGTTCTTGAGTGTAATCACAGTGCTGTAAAACCTCTGTGGTTATATTCATGAGAACGCGCCTTGATTGTAGACTTTGGCATTGACACGTTTACCTCCTTGAGAGTGCTCTTGACTTTGCTAGATGCTGTGAAGGTTTATTTATTTGTTTGTTATTTTTTTTAACCAAAGAATAAAATATGCCATCATCAACTTCAATTTTCTTTCTCGGTCTTTCAGGCCTTTTGGTGTTGCTAAGCTGGCCATTGGATTTCTTTTTTTAAGAGTGTCTGTATTGTTGATGTGGCAACAAGTAATCAAATCCAGATCTTTTATGTGCTCAATGTATTCCAGAGGTGAAGGCCTCACCTGAGTCAATTGTCCAGTTGCTTTTGAGTCTTTGAAAATGGAGAATTATGTATACAAATGGCTGTGATTTTGAAAAAGTGAATGCAACACTTTTGTTAAACCCTGTGAGTTAAAGCTGAGATGGTGCATTTCAATAACATGTTTATTGTTTGATTTAAAATCAACTGGTTGTGTACAGAGTCAAAAAAAAGTAATTCAAATACTAAAAGTAGTTCACATAATTATTAAAATTCACATGTCGACTGTAGCTTTTTTTTCTCTCTTTTAAATACAGTGTTTGATATATATATACAGTTTTATATAAGGTGGGTGTGGCCATATGCTAAATAAATCCTGCTACTGTGTGGTGTATGGAGTGCACTGGTTCTACTGACACTGTTCCACTGTTTGAGTTCTTTCCACGGTCCCAGTATTGGTCAGACCTTAGTTTGGACTAACCGTTATGCAGTGAAGAATGAATCTGAGACAGTCTCATTCCCTCATGGTGGTGATGTGTGACAAATCGTATGGCTGAGTGATTTTCTCTGTAGCCAGGTTTGAACACCCCCCTGCTCTCGTAAACGTAGAATTACCCACCCACCAAAATACATACTATGTGGTCCCAAAACAAAACTATTTTTGTGACTAGTGAAAAAGAAGTACCTAGGAGTTCCCCCCCCCCCCCAACACACACACACACTTTAAGCATGATGAGACAAAATGTAGACTATACCCGCAGGAGAGCTTGGTTGACTACAGTGAGTAGTGACTAAAAGTGGATCAGATGGAGCTTACACTGCATAAAGGCATAACATTTCATGGTCCTTTATTGTTATTTTCCCTGGTCCTCCCTCCTTATTTGGCCAGCAGAGTTACCCTCTTTCTGTTCTCTCTTCTCATGTGATGTTGCGGCTTCTTGTGTGCACATTAATTTCAAAGAGTGCAAAGGTGTCCTCACCTAAAAACGTCCTTATCCATGTTGCAGATTGTGCAGAGATACCAACATGAAAGTGCAGCAGTATTAATTGCTAATTAATACCAATTGATACTAATATTATTCCCAATAAGCAAAAACTGCGCTTCCCAAACATAAAGATTGCAAACTCCATAACACTGACCAGGACCATTCATTTGAGTTAGTGGTACATTATAATTATAGAAAATGCTAACAGCTTCATTTTGCTGTTTAACATTTTAGTGTACGTTGATATCTGTGATATCTGCTGCTTGATGGAGGCAGTGTGAAGGATCGTTTGGGGTTATTCACTTTAATCCTGAATTTAAATCTCAGAGTGATAGCGGTTACATAGAACGAGTTGTTTATGTGAGCCCGAGTGAGCTCGGAGATGATGTGTGCAGCTCTGAAAAATGTAGTTCCTTCCACAGCTGTGATTACACTGAAAAGGCCGATTGCACAGTGGAGATACAGTGAAAGCTCTGCTGAGATATCAGGAAGGGTGCTGAAGTTATTTGAATTTGTTCTGCCTGGTTTATTTCTTTGTCTTTTATGCTAGACCATACACTCAATGCGTTCATCTGCTTTTCTATTGAGTATCTGTATGCTTAGGAAATGATAATGTGAGTCAGTGTGATTTGTCAATTTAATTTAGCCTTAAAAATAGCTGTAGAGTGGGAAGGCACTAATATATATATATATATATATGTGTGTGTGTATTGAAACTGTTAATTGAGAGGTGCTCGACAAATATTGAAGACTCTGTAATGTAAGTTTTGGGGATATATAAGTAGAACCCCTACTTCTTTGGTCTGGAGTTGTCATATCAAATCTAAAAAATATCGTATGGTTTTGCTGTCTCTTATATAACCTTTAGTGTTGAGTCAGCTCCATCTAATCCAAGGGTGGGGAACTCCAGGCCTCAAGGGCCGGTGTCCTGCAGGTTTTAGGTATCACCCTGCATCAACACACCTGAATCAAATGATTAGTTCATTAACAGGCCTCTGGAGAACTTGAAGCCATTTAAATCAGCTATGTTGGATCAAGAACACGTCTAAAACCTGCAGGACACCGGCCCTTGAGGCCTTGAGTTCCCCCACCCCCAATCTAATGAATGAAAGTAAAGAAGGTCCTGGCTGTGTTCAGTTTCATGGTGTGTGTTGAACACTGTTATATTTAGTAAGTTTTGGCCCTATAGCAGCTGATCATTGCATGCACTACTTTTTGTAAGATGGCATAGTTTCTGTACCAAATGTGTGTTGTTTGGGTTGCACTTCGAAGACATCCACCAAACAGGGCAAAGGCTGTTTATGAACCAAAGCTGCAGCAAGTAATGCTACCCTGGAGGGTGTGGCCTGGGCAGGAAGAGGCCACCTTTGACCATGCGTTCTCAGCTTAAGGCTCTTGCAGACATTCCTCCTGATTTGTTTCACCCAACTCAGTTGGTATTTGCAATATATTTAATTTTGTCTTTCTGTGAACCTCGGTGTTATTTTGTATGTTCAAGTCAAACATTTTGCTCCTACAAGTAAAACAAGAAATAATCATAATAATAATCATTTAAATAATCACTTTCTGTCTTCCCAGACTTTTTGACCATTGCAACAATACTGGGAACTGGAATCTTAGGTGAGTATTCACATATTCACAGCTTTTTTTTTTTTTTCTTGAGGTGCATGAATCACAGTTTTTACAACATCAAGTAAAACATCTGATAAGCAAACACACGTCGGTCTGTCCTGGAGGTTAACATCTTGGGCTGGGGTGTATAGTCCGCAGCAACAATAGCACTTTAGCTATTATGGTTTAGTTTTTTCTGTGTGTGCGCTTGTTTGTTTCTGTACTAAAAATGGTTGGACAGTGAGTAGTTGTTCTTCCTCTTCTGAAAGGTCTACTTCGGAAATTAAGGTTAAAGCCTGTTCTTCTCTGTTTGTTTGCTGGTTTTTCTGAGTCATCAGCCTTGGGTTTATTATGTTGGCTCAGCACTTGACCATATTTGTTTTTAGATGAGTTAACACTTGTTTTGATGCACATAGAGTAGGTTAATGAGTTGACATCTTCAGTAAGCTCTTTGTGAGATGCACTCATTTCTGCTTATGGAACACATGTAGAGCCAATCTCAGTGGGAGGTTTTTATGAAACAAAACGCTGAAACTTAAATCACTATTCGGAGTGAGAATAACGCTCTGAATGACAAAGTAAATGTTCAAGTGAACTCTTATCAGGGCAGATGAACACCTCAAAAGCAAAATTTTACATACTTTTACGTACATAGTTGTTTCCATGTTATCCTTCCCTGCTGCTCCTGTTTGACATGTGCTGAATCCTTGTGCAAAAAAAAATCTGCAGGGATTCAGAATACACATTTCTTGAGGACACTTGGAATTGGATGATGAGTCAGAACAGTAAGTCAAGTGACTTAATACTTAATGTTGAGACTGAAGGTAATTTGGTGGCAAGCAAAAAAAACTATTGGAAAAACAAGACAAATTCAGAGGCAGCGTTTAAAACAACCAGAGTTCTGGATGAGACAAAAGAAGGAATTTCGTACATTTCAGTATGAGATGAACAACGCTACAAACTGCTCTGAGAATTTACTGAATAGTAGAAACAAGATCCTTCCCACACAGTCTCAAAATAAACCCGACTCTTCACAGAAGTATTTATTAAAAGTTTACTGCACTGGAGTATTGTGACTTGGCTAACACAGTGGTCGAAACTTTAGAGAGCTGTATTTTTTCTTTCTACTGGATGAATATAACTTGAAGCATAATTAAAGCGCTGTCCATCTCCTGGCTGTCATTGGCAGTGCAAATTTAAGTGTGGTTTATGAAGTGTAGTTAACACCAGAGAGATTTTTGTAGAGGTGGAAATTACATGGAACATTACATTTAAGTACTTTGTTTTCAGCAGGGTCTTCATGTAGTTCCACAAAGGTGGAGCCCTTCCAAGTTAATACTTGTTCAGTCACTTAAATCTCATATTGAAATCAGCACCATCCATTAAATTTTATGGGAAGTTTGAGCCAGAGTACAGAGGAGTGTCTGAGAGAGCGAAAAACGAGCCGAGATAGTGATAGACAGGCAGGTGGATATGCTGACAAAGAGTCAGACATTGTCTAGCACATATCTTCTGGTAAGCTTAGATGGGAATGAAATTCAGAAATAGTTCCACATCGTTTTAATTTGCAGGTCTTCCAGTAACGATAGCCCATGCTGGACTGGTGCCTTTCCTGTTCTCCTTTATTGTTGGCTTCTTTGTCCAGGTAAGTAATACACAACCTCTGATTTTATGGTTTTATAGTTCATGAAACGACCACAACCATTTCAACCACAAAACCTACATGTATTTCCCGTATTCTTTCCCATGCAGGCCTTGCTAATCTACCTGTTTGTGGAGCTTCTTCAGAAATGTCAGGTGATGCAGCTGGAATCCTTAAAGGTCAGTAACTGAATTAAACCTGTGTAGTGCCTACATTTTATGTTTTGCTGTCCAAAAGTACTTAACTGGCAAGAAGCTAGAAGCTTCATTCTGCACTAATAATAATCAAAGACATGAAATATAGCTGGAGCCTTTAGGAAGGATTAGGGATTAAGGGAATGAAAACTTGATACAGAAACATGATACAGAGCACGGATTTAGAACTTTTTTTAAACACAAATCTTTACCCTGATACTTTCCCTGCATGTCAAACGAAGAAGTGTATTAAAGCTTACCTTACTTATTCATCATTTTCTGGTTTCGTTTTGGTCAAGTGGAAAGCTAAATGACTCTACTTTCTGTGGTAATCATAGACAGGTGTTGCAGAGTGTATAGTCATGGATCAGGTGGGTGTGGAGGATCCAGTTCATACTGAGGAAGAAGATGATGACAGTGAAAATGCAGAAGCAGGTGAGAAGCCCGTTATACAAACTTAAATTCTTTAGAAGTAATTTTGTTGCTAAAGGAACCAAACCTGGAACACGATTCTTCCATCAAAATGTAGCTAAAAATGAGACATTTCGTATACTATAACCAAGTGCGTGTTTGTGTGTGTGTATATTTTTGTGTATATTTTTTTAATATATTTTGCTATTAAAACTTTGAAATGCCCCATGACATTTATGCTCAAACGTAGTTATGGAAAAAGATGTTCTGGGGGGAAAAGAGAGCTTTTAGCTTTAGATTGTAACATTTGGAGTGGGTGTAAAATTGATTTTTCTGCAGAGTTTAGACTCTAAATGTGTTTTTCAACTTTGAAAATTTCACGTGTATCTTTTGTACTCAAGATGTTACCAGTTATAAAAAAAAAAAAAAAAGAAGTCTATTTAAAAAGTGCCAAATTTCAACCCACTGCTATGTACTTTGAGGGCCTGTAACTAGAACATTTCTTATAATATGAAGGTCACATTTTGCAGGCTTTAATAGCTGCGCTCAAGTTGTTGTACAAAAAGAAAATAAACATTCTGTTTCTGAGCGGCTCATGTGGGAGGCAGTTACTGATTTTTCCATAGGAATTTTTCCCAGTGTTTTAAATGGACTTAAACTAATACATTGGGGCAGGACTGATTTGAATTATATTATTCTGTTGACTAAATTTTTCAGATCACTAATTACATTCAGGAATACTAATTAAACTGGTTTTAAACAGGAGATATGCATGTGTGCTAATTTATGAAGCCTAATTTGTTATAACCTAAAGTAGAGGAATCATTTTTAAATATTAGCGATGACACTAACACTCTGTGCGTCGGTGAGGCGCTAATTTGCAAGCCAGTTTTTCAGGAATATAATCATAATTTACTAAGAATTCTGTGTTTTCTGATCTGCATTGTAGTTGTAGTTGTTTGATAGTGAAACTGATCAGCATTCGTGCATACAGTACTCACCTAAATGCTTGCCTGTTAATTCAAGACCACTGCAAATGTACTAATTTGCAAATGGTTCAACAATGTATTTGTGTGATGGTTTTAAACCATCACACAAATACATTATTTGTGGTATTTGTGTGATATTGTGCACAGAAATATTGCTTAATGTCTACTCTTTAAAAAATTTCTAAAAACAAGTTAAAGCCTTGACCTTGGCTTTGTGAGGCTGTGGTAATGGAAAATAAGGAGGCACTTGCTAGAGATGGGAGAAATTTGCCTTTTTACATGTGAAAGGTGTATTTTAACCTAAATTGTGATGTTTTTCAAAATACCACTCCCTGCTCTGTCTACCCCCAACTTTTGACTTACTTTGGTTTTATACTGCCAAATTCAGTAACATACTACCCTGCGCATCATAAAATTATGCTTAGTGTCACTATGCATTAGTGAGAACCTGCTGCTTAATTCTTTGAACTATAATTATTTTTTGATTATTGATAAGGCATATTCAAGGTTGCTTTTCAAAGCTTTCTTTTTGCATTTCTAAATTGATGCTTGTGCTGCATGTTTACACATACATGTATAGAAATAAACACACATTTCTCATAAATTCTCTGCATTCATTGCTTGGGTTTGTTTACTAAAGATCTCTTGCAATTAATCACATTCCTCTCCAGTGCTGCTTGGAATACTCTGAGAGGAGCTGTAGATATCACAAGCATTACTACATTCACATATATCATCTGTATAATATCTTTAGTATCTAGCTTTACCTTGACTTAAATGTATGACGTGAGTAGAGTCATAGATAAACCCGTCAGTATACCTAAATGGTGGAGATGAAAAGGAAACATCAATACATAAACCATGATTTAGAAAAAGTTCAAGTACATACTCAGGATGTGGCTCTCAGTAATTGAAAGATCTATTGGGTCTCTGAATTATGCCTTCTGCAGTTTATGGATTATTTGCAAATAGGGCTGCCACAAACAATTATTTTGATAGTCGACTAGTCACAGATTATTTTTGCGATTAGTCGACTAATCAGATCATGCATCCTTTGGACGTAAAACGTACAGCTTATTGCACCAGCAGCATCTGCTCTTATATAACTAGCATTAGCTTACAGCTTTAAGTGTTTAAGGTATGTGCTAACTAAAAATAAAGATGATAGTTTATTAAATTTTAATGAAATTTGCAGATTGTTTCGGTGAAGTTTAATAAACTCCTTGCTTGCTATCTAAACTGTAACGGGACACCGGAGTATATTCTCGAGCATCTCACACTTCTGATAATCAGTTGTCTGCTTGACGTTTATTCAGCTGTGTAAAAACTATAACTTTAATCTCAGCCAAACCGATTTACTCAGGAACAAATAAAATACTGAAAACAAGCCAAACAATAACATTTTTAAGTTATCTAAGTGACTTATATATATTTATCCTGAGTAGCGAAAGACGGCGGTGGGTTTGAAAACGATTTGCCGGGAGTCCGGTGTTCTCACGGGCTCTAGAGAGCCTTGAACCCCGGCTCGCTATCGAGCTGGTGGGTAACAGACATCTCCGAAAACGTCGGAGCGCTTTTGAAAATATGCGGTGTCTTGATAAACTGAGCAGATATTTGAGGTTTACACAGCTACATTCTCGCTTGAAAATATGTTAAACGTTTATTTTGTGACCCAGAAAGAATAATAAGAGTAATATTAAAACTAACTAGCTGCCGCCATTGTTGGAAACTGAGCAGGGCCGCGCTATGAATTCTGGGACACTGCTCCTTCTTCTTCTTCTTCGGGTTTAACGGCATCTGGCATCCTTGTACATGCAGTGCTGCCATCTTCTGTTTCAGTCCGTTATTACGCTCTTAAATCCTACTACTTATTCCTGCGTCTTTTGTGATCTTGCAAAACTTCAAACGACGCATCGACTATTAATCGCGACTGGTCGACTAATCGTGGCAGCCCTATTTGCAAATAAAAAACAGAAAAAAGTGGCGTGTTGGACATATTTACATAATGTATTCTGTATATGTATATAGTAGGGGTGCAACGATACACAAAATTCACGGTTCGGTTCGATACTTTGGTGTCACGGTTCGATATTTTTTCGATACAAAAAAAAATGTTCATGCCTTTTTAATTTGTCATTTATTAAAATTATAAATATATATTTTAACTCAAAGGTACAGTTTTTAAATTTAACCCTAACCCTTGTGCGTGTTTTTTATTTTGACAGCGAATGCGCACCTGCGGACCACTTATGTGCAGCCCTGGTTATTTAGCTCATCATATTGCAGCCACAGAAATTCTTTTGTCCATGAAACCATAAAGCTGCACTTTCTTTTTGCCTTATAGTCTGATTTGTCATAACTTCTCCGTTTTGTGGTAAGCTTTTCTTTGGCTGTCACTTCTTCACCCTGACCTGTCTTATTTGGCTCAGCAGAACTGAAATATATATGCTGCTGGTTTTACACACGCACTCACATAAGCTCAGCGATTCTCTGCGCGATCAACCTCTCACATGTTTAAGCTTGCTGCGGGAGATTTCACTTGTCATGTTTGCATAGTAAGCTAACGATTGATAAGACGATGTCAGAGGAATTGGTGCACAAATTATCATCACTCACAGATCAGTGCTGTCGCTCTCTATACACAGTTCGCACGATTGCAAAGTGAAAGCAAAAAACAAGCGCAAATTCAAACGCGATTTCAATATGTCACATATTGACAGTGGCTCACCGATGCCAATGACATAATTACCCAGCTACATTTCTGAAAGAATGCAAAAGCATTGACATATATTTTTCCTTCCTACAATAGCCCGACGGGCAGGGAAGAGATAGATTTTGGTAGCCCGACTGAAAAAATCGCTAGCTCCAGGACGTCGGGCTAGCGATATTGCAAGCCCTGTATCTGATTGAGGAATCACTCATCTTTGGAAAAGAGAGTTTATTACAGAGAAATGTCTCAAAATAAAAGCTATACTATCCGCTTCTTCTGGGCTATATTCTCAGCAGCATAAGGAGAATCATGTGCTAACAGCTGTCTAAATGACTCGGCTAAAGTTAGTAGCATGCTTGTTGTTTTTGTCTTTGCACTAGGATGATGTCGGCGTAAATGTGCAGTCATATTCGTTGTGTTCCCACTAGTGCTTTCAGGTTAATCTCGTTGAAATGACCTTAACGCCACAACACGGCAAATCTCCGTTAACGAGCTACCGCCGATCGCCCCGTGCATGGGGCTAGACGGCCAACACGTTAACGAGCTAACTGCGCTAACACACTAGTTCCCACTAGTAATTGAGCATTGCATGACACATCCAACATACTGTTTTACTTTAGTCCATGACTCGCTTACCTTCAGGGTCATAAGTCACATGAAAACCAAAATAATTCCAAACGCCAGATCTGAATGAGAGTGGGGGAGGTCCATGTTGCAAGGAGAGCTTAACTTCTGTCTTGCTAGCTTGCCCTGCGCTCTTCCTTCTGACTATGCTGTCTGTGTTGAGCGCTCAGTGGATCTGTGCTCGACAGTGCAGCCTAGGCGGAGTAGTCGAACGCAGATTCACTGAGCGCTCAACACAGACGGCATCGTCAGAAGGAAAGTTGATAAAATAAATTACAAATGTTGTATTGTTCGATACATATGCGTACCGAACCGAAAGCACTGTATCGAACGGTTCAATATCGATACGAATATCGTTGCACCCCTAGTATATAGATTGTTGTTAAGCTGCAAATGGATGTTAGCCTTGTCTTGGCCAGCTACAGCATTGAAATGCACCTTATACATTTAATCCATCAGTAAAATGGTTAACAAGCTTAAAAAACAGTCAAAGGAAATTTGTTTTTAAAATTTGATGTGTCCCAGTATAAACCAGCCGTCATTATCAAATCAGACAAAAATTCCTCTTCACCATGAAAGCTGCATGTTAATGCGGGGAATTCTAATATTTTATTCATACATGGTACTAATTCTGGTTTGGAATTTTTTTTTTTTTTTTTTGTTTGTATAGTGATCCTGTTGTGTTTGTGTTTCAGTGCCCTAGTCTTACTTAATGGACTTCTGCATTGCTATTCATTTAACAGGCATGTTTGCCATTAATTTAACATGCTGGTTTTAACTGTCACATTTAATAATGTACACTCTGCCAGGTCCACTTTCATCAAAGTTATTATCATCTGTCCTTGCAACATGCATGCGAGTTCAAACCCAGAACAGCAGCAACAAAGACTGTGGGTTACTTGAAGAGCAGAATCTGTGGCAATAGCTGCAGCATTCTTCAAGCTCAGTGTTCAAGTCAGCACTTTAAGGAAGCTGAAATAAGCTGTAAAAGAACAATGCATAGCATAATCGGTAGTTGAAACAGAATATTAAAAAAAGTGATGGGCTGTAGTAAGGACCGTCAAGCCTCCAAAGAACTTTTTAAACACCCTTCTTTTGATATGTTGTCTTCACTCATTTTTTGTCTCTTGGGGGTTATCATGAAAACAATGAAAAGATTCTTTGGGGGTTTCGTGACCTTAAACTCTCTTGTTGCGTTGTGTGTGGGTTTTGTCTGGGTACTCCTGCTTCGTCTCAGAGGCCAACGACACGCTTGTTAGATTAATTGGTGATTGTAGGTGTGAATGTGAGTGTGAATGGTTGTCTGTCCCTGTGTTAACCCTCTGATACATTGGTAACCTATATAGGGTGTGTTCTCCTGTCTGCCCTATGACAGCTGGAATAGACTCTAGCTTAGTTGTGACTGAATTGGATAAGAAAACTGATGGATGGATGGATTATTTTTATGTTTAAAATTCCTGGATATGTTCTTTAGTGCTATTCACCTTCAGGAGGCTTGAAAAAGTGCAAATAACATGAAAAATGAAAATCTGAGAGGGGAAACTATCATTCATGTCCACATTGAGGCTATAGCCTGTGATAAAAGGGCCACGAGTCTACTTTCTTTGGAAATGATGTGCTAAGCTGAACATTTGGCAGCTTTTTTTTTTTTTTTTACTGTAGCAGTTTGAGGTTCGATGAATTGATTGCCTCCTGCATTTGTCTGTGTCTTTTAGATACAGGTTTACTACAGCCGGATGCAGCAGCTCTGCATGACCAAGCCGGCAGTCTGCAGCCGAACCTTCATCTGCTTGGGCGAATCTTCCTCTCCCGCCCCATGAGCCATGCTTTTAACTGCATTCTCCTCTTCCAATTGTAAGTTACCATGGCAATGATCTTTGCAGGTTCTTAAAGTTGCATCATTTACCAGTCACACATTAAGTACCACTGAGTGTGGGAGGAATGTGGTTGAATTCGGTGTTTTGCAGCACTTCGCTCTACATGTGATGGAGAATAAGTTCAACCTTTGTTAATGAGCTGTAAGCATTTTTTGTTTTAGTTTCTTTTTTTTCCCTTTTTGAAGGGCTGATCACTCTTAGACTGCTCCAGCTGTTTCTTCAGCCTGTGGTGTTTCTCTATTTTCTTATGCTCCTGATTTTAAGAAGCTGAATAGTATAGTGGCACCATTACAACCTCTGGAACAATTGGTAAGGGATTCCAGCCAGGGCATGTATTCAGTAAGGGTCACCAGGCTAGGTCCGCCATGCTACCCAAGCCTACCTCAAGCTGTGGCTTGGAACTCTCTTGAGATAGCACAGGTCAGGGTGAGGGTATAAAACCACTTCCAAAGCACTAAATGTCCCTTGGGAGATAATGACCTCAGTACATGTGGAATGGCAGAAGTCTGAAGCCATGGAAACTTTTATTCAAGTTGGTTTGAATCTGTGGAGGAGGCTAAAGTTACTAGTAGTTCGGATTCTTCTCATTCACTGAGAAACTGACCATGGAGTATGACAGTGCTTCGAGTGCCTGTCAGCATCTGGGATAAACTACACATACCAAGAGTGCATAGCTTGTTCAGATTTTCCCATGAAAACTTAATGCTGCCAAGCAAGCTTCTGAAATAACTTATTTTGTAAATAAGTTATTTATTAGATTAATAAAAACTTGAAAATAACCAAATATGCTTTCCTCGGGTAAAAACCACCCAGTCATTACTGCCCCCTAATGTGTACATGTCACAATTATGAAAGTAAGTTCTTTCTAAAAATGTAACTCATTTCTAAAAATTCCGGGAAATGTCAAAAGTATTATATAATACTTCTATAAGAATTGGGAATATCACCAGATTCTTATATTGTTGACTCGCACACTCTTACTGTAATGAGTGAAAGATGCTGCACAAAGTGCAGGGTATAAGAGGGGCATTTTTCTACAAATGTAAGGAAGCCTTCCATTGTCTGTTTTTTGTTTTTGTTTTTTTACTCGAGGTGTGTGCACTTATCTCTGAACTACCCATTTGTAGGAAATGACATAAGAAATGAAGCAGTTGGGGTGGTGGAGTAGCATTCCACAGTCTGCTGTAGTTTGTAGACATTCATTTAAGATCCAACTCAATGGAAAAACCCAAAGTGTTGTGTTGTGATGGGTCCAAAGAAGGAGAAACTACACAATTGTTTTTCCTGTGAATTATAAACATTATCACAGCCTCACACATGCAGTAGGTTACTTTCCAAGTCTAGTAAGACTGTTCTGTAAAGGTGCATTATGGATTTTTTATTTTTTATTTTTTGCTTGGTTCATGAATGTTTTCAAGGTTTTGTTTTGTTTTTTTATAGTTACTCTTTCAGATTAGACACGACGCTGAGTTTTCCTAGAACAGGCTTCATAACTTGTTTTTCACACCTGTCCCTTTAAAAGTCACATTAGAATAAATCCTAATATCATATTTGGCCATTGTCTTTTGGTTTTCCCCCTTCGGGCGTTGTTACACAGTGATATTTTAAACCTGTCGAGTAATTTCATTTTCAGTGTCCTGCACCAGCACAACTACTCTTAACTGAGCGAGCACAGCAGACTTGTGTAAAAACTGTCCTTGAGGTTCAGACTTTATATCACTGGCTTCTGCTGCACAGTCTTGAAATATTGAGTTACAAGCCTGAGCCAAATAGTGATAAAATATGATCACTGCTGCACCATCTGCAGTCCACCAACTTTTTTTAAGTAACCTGTTTTCAGTTACTGTTGTCTGTCCTTAATTTAAATGTGACAGCTGGTAAATGAAACTTTGCATTGAAATGCTTAAACAGGGAATCTGCTGTGGCTGGCTGAGGTCGAAATCTCCTGATTATGCATGAAAGCAAAGCACAATCACAGCTGACGCAAAAATACTGACCATTAATTTTAATTATATGCATATTGTAGAAAAACACACACTATATTTCCTGCAAAAATAATGGGAATGTAATGTTTGATTTCCCTAATGGAAATTTCTGTTCCTTATCAATTTCTCCTCTGGCTCAAAACTAATGATCTGTCTGGGTCAGTCTGTGGAAGTAATGGTCTAGAAAAGTCATTCTTTTTGCTAATATTTATTTATTTTTAATTTGAGGATAAACACTGATGCATCACCCTCCAAATGAGTGTCTTCAATTAAAGTAATGACCAAATGTTGCCAATGTAGGTACTTTGACTTGTCCATCCTGTTGTATCCTGCATTGTTTTTCTTTTTTTATTCTTAACAGAAATACACCAGTGTGCTGTTAATCAGTTTAGGTTTGAATTATTTGTTTGCACCATTGACAGATTTGTGTGTCCATGTGTGTGTCCTTATGGGCACAGAGGAGGGGCACAGGGCTTTTAACATCGTCGGTGGAAGGTCTTGTTATCAGTGTGTGAACAGCTCTGAAACACCTGGACAATCGATAGTTCCCTCATTGTGTTCAAGGAGGCTTAGTGGTCGATCAATGCAGAGGCTCAGCCCCGCTAACGCACACACAACACACGACCTGCATCTTTTACCCTTGGCGCCCCTCGCTCTTTATGCACTGCCCTACACGGTAGAGCTGCTGTAAAGTGTGCATTTTGGCACAGCCATGCAGGGCACCTTATGCACACAGAATGTATGAGTACATATAAGTAATCTAACACAAATTGCTTGATGAAATGTGTTTGCGCTTTATTAATTTCATGTACCCATGTACTTTTTTTGACTTTATAAAACTAGAATTTAAGGATGAAACTCTAAAACTTCTCTCTTGTCTTCCCCAGAGATCCGTACACACCCACACATGCAGACTAATGAGTGGATTATATAGCCAAGTCGTAAAGATAAAATGTGCGAAATATCTGCCTTACTGAACCTCTACCAAATCTCCATTACATTTTTGTGAGTTTAAGGGGAAGTACACAGTCTGCAGAATCTTTGTCATTTTAAAATGCTTTACCAAAGGCCAGACGTTTTATTAAAATATTATTAGAAACATTATACAAACAGCCAATCGTGTAGCCGACGTACATAAAATCATCCAGATACAGGTCAGGAGCTGGAGTTACCGTTCATGGCAAACACTGGAGGAAAACGGTGATCTCGCTGATGTTCTGTGGAGAGAATCACTGTATTGGTAGAGGAGAACAGCCAGGTCGGTTGGCTCTGACAGAAGGGTCACTCAGATAAGCACACCTTACAACCAAGTGTAAGCATCTCACACTGCACAGCACACTGAAGCAGATAGACCCCTGTCAATCAAAACAAAAAAAGAAATTTGAGGTAGTGGAAGGTGATAGACAAATACAGACATCCATTTTTTTTTTTCAATGAAAACAACACATGAGATGTCACAAATTACTAAATAACTAGATAACTAAGATAATGCCTCTGGAGTTTTTCAGGAACCACATATTTCTTCTAACCTTTTTTTGAATGCTCACATACTGTAGCTGGGTATATTTCATTTTAAGTGGGTTGCAATGTTACTGTCCACAGTCTGTGTTTTACTTGCAGTAGACAGAACTAAGCAACATCCCCAAGCAGACAGGTGCACGACTAGCATAGAAACTAAACACATGTACTGCTGTGAACGCTGTCACAGCCAAATAGATATTGGCAACCTAAAGAAATCCGTATCAGTTTGAGTATATACTATACTTAAAACATTTTCATCTCATTATCTGCTGTTGGACTGCGCTTTCCATCAAGAAAGTGAAATGATTACACTCCACCAGACTCTATTTACAGAAACAGGACTTTTACTTGTGAAAATAACAGATTGATTGGATGCTTTTTGTGGATCTTTAGCATTTTCATTGTTTATTTTGCAAACTAACATCATAAAAGGAGGAGCGACTAACATTTTCAGTTTAGTAGATATCTGATATTGTCTGGAAGCTTTGAAAAAGTTAACACAGCAATAACCTTTATTCATTGTAGCCATATGTCAGATTTTTAACATTATATTATCATGTCTTTTAACCTAAAGAAAGCTTAAAAATACTGATGTAAATGAATAAGGAAATATTGTATTTTTTTTTTTAAGAAAAAATGTTTCTCAGAAATATTTTTTGTAGGCCTAATATGAGGCTACACTGCTCACATCAAAACTGCGTTGACATATACATATGCTAGCCTCTATATTTGGCATCAACAGTATGACTCCATGGACTCACCCTGCCGTATGTTAACAACCCAGGCTAGTGATGGTGTCTCAGAAATCCTTTACCCTCCTGCTCAGGCACCAGGCCTTAATCAGATCATTGTGTTGTGGATGTGATAAAAGATATGACTGGTAACAGGAATGTGCAAATGAGAAAGATATTAGAGAAATATATTTTATACCATTCGTGTGCATCTCCTGAACAATTGTTCCTGTACGAGTTCAGACCTGGTTGCATCATAATTTCCATGACTGTTCATAGCTTGTGTAAGAGTTTGTGTGGACATGCGTTTAGAAACCAGTGTTCTCCCAGTAAACGAGCACAAATGTTACCATCTACCCCAAATGAAGGCCCCCTGTTTTGGACACAGTTTAGAAGATCTAGTCCGTATTTCACATGTGCATTTGCAAGTGATTGGATCTAAGGAATCCCAACTTTATCCCAGAGTCTTTTATAAGGCTGGATGTTGTCCAGAGGTAGAGGATCAGAGGGTTTGAAGGGGAGAAGTTGGCCAAATTTATATTAAGCAAATATTTTTCGTTTTAAGGGGGAAACTTTTTGGTCTAACCTCATACCAGAGGTTGATGAGGACATTTGTGCTGCGCAAGTTGTGTGATTTCATATGTTTTTGACTTATGTTGTGTGGATGTTGTGTTTTCATGTGTATACAACTGTATTACTGTGGCACCACAGGTTAGCAGAAATGTTCAAGTATTCAGAATGATAGAAGTAAACGTTGTTTTTCTTTGTATTTTGCCTTTTTAAGTCCACATGTTATATCTTGACTTTGAAATCTCTCGCTGCAACATTGACATCACTGCTTCTCTGTTCTTTGCTTTTCAACTCTGGCAAGTTTTTTTTTTTTTCCTTATGTTCAAAAATATGGTTTAAACTGCTGTAGATGAGAGGACTAGGCTGCATAAAACTTCCTAAATTTGTTGGCATTTCCTTTCAAGATTTGAAAGCGGGGAGATATGAAAGAGTGGGCGTAACGCCGTGCTCCAAAATAACATTTAGCTGTCTGGAGAAACCACTAATAGATTTGCAGTCTCAACAACCAACTGTTGAGAGATTACAGGAGCTTAGACTTATAAGGAATGGAACAGATGTTGAGCTCCAAAAACCTGTCTTGTCATTCACGTGGGATTGAAACGTACTGTAAAGACACTCACTTCTAATGTTTAGCAACATCCGGCTTCTTCGTGACGGTACAGCATTTTGCAAGCAGATTTCTGGCTTGATGTGGGTGTGTGATGTTCAAAGTACATGTAAAATATACAACCAAAACATTTTCTTTAAGTAGCCCCCGAAGGCACCTTTTTTTGTTTGGAGAAAATATAAAATCGAAAAGTTGTGGAGGATCAAGGCACTGCATGGAAAACAAGAAACTATTACAAAATTAAATCTCTTCATTGCCTCGGGCGCTATGATGCAGTAACAACCTAATGTTTAATACAACGGAGGAGTGCTTGTCACTAAGACTGTAGAGGATGACTGATCACTACTTAATACCTAAGCGCCTCTCTTTCTCTCCTTTTCCTTCCCTGCTTTCCTCTGCCTGTATCTCTGTTTTTCCCCTTTTCTGTCTTTTTCTATTACTGTCTTTCTCCAGCATTTCAATTGGAATTAGTTATGTCTTAGCTGGCAGTGAGGCCTACGCTGCACTTCTTAATGTCAGGTAAGTCTTACGATCATGCTACTTGGTTAAACTGTAGCTTTTTAGGTTATTCTGATTAATTTCACGTTACGCTTCTCTTTAATCAAACCTAAATCCAGTTTCAAACCATGCACAAGGGATGGGAATCCTTTCATCATATCTTTTTCGGCTCTGCTTTCAACATCTGTTAATTAGCTTTTATGTGGCTGCCTCTGTCAGTTTTTGCTTGCATTATCTGGGGTGCTAGGCTTTCCGATTTAGCCTAATGGGCCTTATGTATGCTATCCTCTACATAGTTTACATGCAGTATGGTGAGGGGATCAAGATGGCTTAGCCTGACATATGAGTTGCTTTAATTCTAAGCTTGGGTTCCTTCTACATATAAATTACTTAAATTCTTTAAGGGGTTCCAGCTCAGAGAGAGTGCCATTCACACACAATTAACAGCAGGGAAAAATGTCACTGAAAGAATAAATAATGTGCAAAGAAAGCCAAACGTCATGCAGGGCTGCCAGAAATTTTGCACATCAGTCTGGCTCCCCGTTCCCCCTTCTCAGTTAGCACAAAATTGAAAGCGAATTGTCACTTCAGGGTTGTGTTGTTAGGGTGACATGAGTTCACACAAAAATATTTTTATTTGATATTGATTTAAAAGGGGAAAGAAACACTGATGCAACCCCTTGAGCTGACCACTGGAGAGGGAGGCCCTGAAAGGATTGCATGAAGTTACAGCATTGCTTTTAATCAAAGCAAACAAACACGTACAGGCTGCACACACTGCAGAGATGAGAGGGAAAACATCCCATTATCAGACATTAAGGATTTATTTTCTGTTGTAGATTATTCAGTATAGTCTTAAAGTAATTTATGCTAGAGAAAGCTAAATGGATAACATGTTTCAGTATTTCTAAATATGTCAGGTTTAGGTGTCTCTCTTGAAGTTGACATAATCTCACCTTGATCATTACGAGCTATTCTGGACTTGTCTTGCCAAGTTTGAAATTTATGCATATTTATGTGCCGCTTTCATGCTGCAGTAGCATGATAAATGCTGGAAAAATGCATCTTTCTGATACACATAGAATTGTCTTCCTGCAGCTTTCTTTTGAAATCACGATCTATTCTTCACTTTAACTGTCACGTGAAAGTTGATTGCGGGTCCTGCCCACTTTGCTAGCAGTTATTTCGCCCAAAGTCACTTAAAGGCACCACATGTCAGTCACTTTTTATGATCTGTGGTTGTCACATTGGAGCAAATCTCCTTCAGTATGTACGCAGCTTAAGACTTCTTAATTTGGGGCTGCAGAGCAGCATTCTGTTTTATCAGGAAAATCTCAGATGTTGCATCCTGGTTTCAAAGCTTTACCTATGGAGATGAAATATCTGTAATAATGTAGCAGTCTAATAGTAATTCCTACTTGTAAGTCCTCATATCCATCCATAACCAAATAAGTACAACACGGTCAGCCAGGTGAACAGTGTCCATAAAGCTTTCAACCACACCCACTTAGGAAACACATTGTAAATTATTGTAATGTTATTGAGATTGCTTTAGACCATCTTTTCTTAAGTCTTTGTTTTCAGTGGACCTGCTGAAACAAACAGGAATGCAACACCATAACCCCAGAGTTGTGTTTACATACCCTGTATTCTTTGCTGCCTTGCTGTAGTCTACAGACATTTCAGTCTGAGTTAGAGGCTCACTGCACATGCCACTTCAGTGAAGTCCTCACGGTCACTGGAGTAAAGCAGACTGTAAACAGCTTTTTAAACTAGTATGTCTTTTTTCCCCCCAACACACGGTAAGATGTGCCATTAGGTGGGGAAGCGCTGGAGGAGTTTAAAATCCACTTTGGCCGCGTCAGAGGTCAGCCTTATTTAAAAAATGATTATTAGTAATTCAACTTAGTGTACTACTTGTTAGAACTGTCAGAATGTGAAGTATTAAATAAAGCAACTTTGTTTAAACTAAACTTGAAGCAGCAAAAATCGTTGCAGCAACTCCAACCAGCTCTTCAAGTAATCGTTGTCTCGACCTCGCGCCTCCCTCTCCTTTCCTTTCCCAAGCCTATAATTACCTTTATCAGTTAACGGAGCTAATTTATTTTGTCATGCCCCAGTAAATACTTAACCCAAATAATATTATTCACACTCTACAGGATGGTTGGACTGCTTCGTCGGCACACCTGGGGGCTTCATTATCGGGCCGCTCGGTGCCGGGGGGGATTCTGCGATGTGTTGTGGGGAGACAGGGTTACTGGAGTGAAAACACCTTAGGAGACCTCCTTTGGATAAACTACCATATTCCCTCTCCCCAATCAATAGGTTACTGCAGATCTCTGTGTAAAAACTCTCGTCAATACTGCTGTAGGATAGCGAACACGAATCCCAGAGAGTGAATCTCACTGAGCTCTGCAGGAATTGCGCATCAGCACCTCACTCTCAAACCAATGACCAGATTATATTTTAGCACTTTAGATAAAGAAAATATTAATTTTCTATCTAGTTGGAATCATTAGAGGCTTTGAGCTATGTTTAACCAATAAATACAGTTTAAATTGCAAGCGTTTAATTAAGAGGAGCAAAAGCTCCTAATTGAACTAATTTTAAATAAATTTTTTATCTTACTGTTAATATTTTATTTAAAATATCCATTTGCTCCAGTTGATACTTTAAAACCACATTAGGGAAGCCTGTGTGGAAACTGATGGACAAATACAACAACCTTTTTACTGCATATATCTTTATTATATAGAAGATTGTAATAAAGAGTGTTAAGTCATTTTAGGTTTCTACATTTTTTTCCCTTAGTCATACAAAAAAATATCTTTTTTTTATTTGAATCAATTCCAAAAATAAAAATGCTGCAGAACGTCATAGTCAGATTACAGCTGCAGTATTCCGATTGACTGATTGGACAAACACTTAAGTGGGAATTCAAGAAACAAAGAAAAAGAACAAAAAACAATCCCCCCAAAACTTTTCTCTTACTATGTCATCTGTGAGACTCATGAAACCTCCACATACAGCATTTATCCAATCAGCTTAAGCCACAACTGGAAAAAAAAATCAAATAATAAAGTTGTGTCTAAGAATCTATATGTATTAATGATGCTCATCAGGGAAGCACAAAGGTTTCAGACACAACTGAAAAACTTTACATCCTCCTACTCTCCCTAATCCTCCGAGGGATCCTCCAGGAATGTTGATGCTATTTTCTGGAGAATTGATTGCGGAGTAGGGGGGGTGGGGGGTTCACACATGCTGATCTGTAATCTTGAACTTAACCTACTCAGGAGCAGGTTAGGGCTACAGCATAAGTTACCATGGCGATTTACCCTGATAAGTCGTGAACTAGCTTTGTAGTACAGAAAACCCAGGGTTAACCTTAAAGTTACCTGGATGAGCCAAAATCCTGCTTCGTAGCACAGGCCTCTCTGCGTTGCTCTGCTGTCACAAATGAGGCTGAACTGATCATGTTGCACTTGAAGCTGAAAATTCTGTAGCAACAGTTACTTTTACAATAAGCATACTGACCAAACTTGATAGGCTATTTCATTTTGCTTCATGGAGGCATTATCCCTCTGTGCAATAAGACTCTGAAAACACCTCACTACACAAAAACTGTATTATTAAGAAATTGTGCTTAAAATATTGAAAGTAAAACTAATTGTTCTGCAGAAAAATGTTCTCTAGCAGTGCTAAACGGATGTATATTACTACTTCGTATGTTTAAGGTTGAGCTCATTTTAAATACTGTTTAATGTTCAGTGTCGTATTCTAGAAATCACTTGTTTGTATTGGCTGTCCTGTGAGAACCACATCTATGAAGAAAAAACTGTTCATGAGCTTAGAAATACAGGCATACGTCTTGGTATATTAAATATTCATTTAGAAAAAAATCAGCTGAATTAAAAGGCTTGTGCAGAGTGTGACATGGTTAACTGTCAATATCCACCGAGGGGATTAAAATATGAATGAAAAATGAAGGTGGGCTGTTGGCAAAACAGGTAGTTAAGCTTATGACATTCAGTCATTCTCATAGATGTTAGTCTGAAAGTACTGCTGAGCCTGCACCTGCTCCACTTACCAGTTTTATGGACATGGTCAGAGCTGCCTTCATCTCCATCATCGTCACAGCATTCCTTGTTAATGCCTTAAGGGAGTTATTAACAGCTTTTTCAAACTCCATCTTATCTACATCACACATGTTAGCCATGCTTAGCAAGACCAAACTCTTCTGTTGTGAGGTTAAATCACTGAGGGTTATTTACTTGCTAATGCCAGCTGTGTTTTCATAGGGAGGGCAGGTCGTAACTGAGCTGCTGGCGTCTGAGTGGCTGAGCTTTATGACAGCTCTGTCGGAAAAAGATTGCCTTACTTTGGTATGTTTTAATTTATGCTTATTCTTAGATTTGATAAGGCAAGCACTGCTGCCCTTCCTTCCACTGGCTTAAAACGTTGCTTTTTGACAAAGCATATATTTAGAGCTTGATCAGGTGACCCTGAACCGTTGCTTAGTTATGCTGCAATAGGCTTAGGCTGCTGGGGGCTTCCCATGATGCACTGAGCGTTTCTTCTCTCACCTTTTTTTTCACTCTTTAACGCTACTTTGCATTTAAACCTTAGTTGTTGTTCTTTGGCTCTCTTCCACAGTGTGTCTTTTGTCCAATGAGGCCTGCCTGATATCTGGGGTTTTCTCTCCATTATTGTAGGGTCTTTACCTTACAGTGTAAAGCTCCTTGGGGGTCACTGTTGTTGAGATTTGGCACTTGGTAAATAAAACTGAATTGAATTGAAATGAAATGAAAACTGTGACTGCACAACATGCAAACAGACCTAAGTCTACAGTATAGGATACAGTTTTAAATATAATGCTGTATTGTACAGTTAACTGCTGTTTCTTTTCGGTGTACATGGTTGTTGTTGTTGTGAAGGGGATGATTAAAGCCTAGCAAAGTAAGTTTGTTGCATAAAACTAATCCAACATTTAGTAAAATGTATTAACTGAAAACAAAGAAAAACAAACTGCAGGACTTTAAATTGTATGCAGAGCAGTTTTTGCTGTTTTCTGAGTACTTTTATACTTGTTAGCTGTCTAGTTGCCTGGAAGATCCCCACTTTTAAACCATTTGCTCTCATTAATTGTATTACTAGTCATCTTTACATCAGGTCAACTTCATGAAGGTACTTTAGTACCTTATCTTAAGGTACTGTCCTCTACATAGATAGTAGGTAGGCTGAAGGTCCTTGTCTAAAAGGCAACCAGCTTCTGACAGCAGTATTTGATATCCTGTTTTGAGAACGAAAGAGGTTTATTGTTGTATTCTTGCACTGTTGCATAAGTCTTTGTCCTTTATAGCAGCTTTATGTGCTGCAACACATTTTTTTAATAATATAAAAAAAAACAATCATTATATGGTCATTTTGCGTATAATTATTTTATATTATAAATATGATGCGTTTGTATTGAATATTTAATCTAGAGCTTAAGTAGTAACTTTAAGCACTGCATAAAGTTTACTATAAAATGTATTTTGTGCTCTGTGTATGCAGTGGTGGATTAATAGTAGTATTAAGTTGCATCTACTGGGAAAAATGTCTGTTTCAGTGAAGTAGCTAAGAGCAGTTTTAAGTATATTAATGCATGAACTTCAATAATTTGTTTGGACGTTTTACAAAATTGTTGACTTACTGTATGTTTGGTTACTTTGGCTGTGACAGTGAATATCCAGGAGGTGTTTTCCCTGTTCAAACTGTGCAACAGTCAACAGTAGTTGCTAAAACTCCAGATGTTTTCATTGTTAATAAGCAGCAAACAGGTGTTTGTTTTGGAGGATGACTGTTAATTGAACCACAAGCTTATGAAGTACTAGACTTGCATCTTGATTATCTATCAATGCAGAGCGCTTGTGTTTAGTCAACAGTCAAATTGTGCAGATTTTTATAGCATAGAGTTTAATTATGTGTGTTATGGGTTTTTTTTTTTTTCTCTCCACAGCCACATCTATGTGATCCCAGTCTTCACCTGGACCCTGACTCTTGCTATTTTACTGGCCCACACAGTTATTCAGCCAATCACTTCAGTGCTCACCCTCCTGAAAGGAATCCTCCTCATTGTCACGGTAACAGTGATTCTCTTCATTTTGCTATTTTGATACATTTTGGCATAATTTTCAAGCATTTGCAATAATGACACAGGGCTTTACTGGGAATAGCTTTTTATCATTAGAAAAAGGAGAATTCATGTAAAGGAAAAACATATTTGGGAATGTCGCTAATGATAAAGGCGTCTGTTGGCTGTGTCATGTCCCGAGTATCCATCTGTTCGATATTTATGTGACGGTGTTCACTTATCTAAAATGGATTCTCTCTTCATGAAAGCGCTGATTTGATGTAGAAGGTGTTGTTTCAACAGTAAGATCAGTTTGGCAGCTGCAGCTTGTGCTGTTGTATTGCATTATGCAGAGAGGTGTTTCTGTTATACAGCCTGCTTTTATTGATTTGAATGGGATGGACAAAATAAAGGAAACATAAATGATAAATGTGAAACATGAAATATCAAACAGAATTTGATGTGAGGTTGGAGTTGTGTGATGTGTTTTCTAGTTGAATGATGCCTGTGAAGTAGTTCTGGTTTGTTAGTGTAAATACTGCAGCTTGTTGGAATTTTGATGAGGTGAAATGACACACTCATCTCAGACTCTGCATAAAGTTCACCTGTTTCCATAATGTGTTATTATGGGTCATACTTTTTGTACAGGTATGCTTTCCCTCACCAGTGATTTTCCATGACTTTCCAAGAACTGATATTCAGCTTTATCCTATAAATGTTTATAATCAGTGTTAAAAGTATTACTAGATTCATATTGGTTATTCATATAAAATGTTATCTGCCTCATGATAGTTTCATCATAGCCTCTCCGCATACAGCTGAGAATTTCAACTCAGGACTTTAAGTTGTTGCTTGCAGCTCTCTAGTCTTTGAACATGAGTGTAAATTATTGTTCTCTCTGTGTTCTGCCTGAGACAGACTGGTGACCTGTCCAGCATGTACCCCACCTCTTGCCCTGTGACAGCTTGGATAGGCTTCAGCCTTCCCGTTAGTCTGGAATTTGATAAGTGAAAGAAATTGTCAAAAGGAAAAAAAACTAAATTAGGGGTTTTTTTTGCTTGTTGCTTGGACTTTAAAGCTTGATGGAAATGTACGTTTTCAGAGTTGCTGCTGCTACATCTCCCACCTTTTTTTTTTGCCAGCCAGTGTGAAGAAGACGATGTGCCTGGGAAAAAATTAAATGGGCTGAATGAAATTAGCAGAACTACAAGTCAGTAATTCATAGGACGTAAGTCTGAATGAGGTTCTCCTCTTGGGGAAGTGGGGAATAAGTCCCCAAGTGTGTGTCTCGCTCTCTATCTTACCAACAGTAGTGGCTCTGATAACATGGAAGATAGCATGACCACACAATGGAAAAATCGTTGAACTCTAATTTGGGTTAAAAAAAATTTACATGGCAAAGCTGTTTCAGGGTTTTTGTGCCTGCACAATGGTGGAGTTTTAAAAGAGTAGTTATGAGTCCTGTTATCTTGTTCTACTACTTCTCTGTACTGCTTCTTTATTACCACACCACTGCGGCAAACACTGAAAGCATAGATGATGTACATGTTTCTGTGCCTTTGTTGTGTAAAGATTTGTGTAAAAATAAATGTGAGATGTTGGATATTAATCATTTCAGTTTAATTTTTCTAGCACCAGTTTAGCTCGTTTGCTTAATATTGTAATGTAAAGACACTGTAATATATGCAAGCCCTTGGGTGTGGTGGGAACCAAGAACAGCCATTTAACAGGAAGAGAGCGCAGGCATTATGAAGGTCAAGGAGGGGCAGCCATAGAAATACAGTGAGTGATATGGCTGATCAGTGCATCACGGATATACTGGCTGATAAAGGAAAAAAGATACCTTATGTATCAGTACAACCCAGAAGTAATCCAGATTAGAGGAAATATATAATAAATTATAACTTCAATATCAAATTCTTGTTTTTAAAGTCATTAAAGTGTACAATCACTCTGCAGCTGGGAAAAAGAACCGTTCAAGGAAGTCATTAAAAGCTTCAAATCACTGTTACACTCATGGCCATGATGGGTTTATGTAAACTTCTGACCACTACAATCCTTCCAGTTGTTAAATACAATTCCTCCCGTGGACTTTTCTGTGTTCATTAGCGAAGGGAAAAAACATTTTGATTTATTGTGGTTGACTTTTGATAGCTGAAAATCTCACACACTGTCCATCACTTGAGCTTACTTCATTTGTGCACAACTTTGTGAATAAGAACTTCACCAGGCAAAATTCATACAGAAATTACCTTGGATAAACAACAGGTTTTCAGACTTTTTTATCCAGCCTGCAGTATACATTATGCAACATGATCCTCTAGGGAAATTACAGAAAAAACATTTCTTCACAAATGAGTCTTATATTACACCATGTAGCTTACAGTTTTTGAAAAGCAGAAAGAGGCACCAAAGATGATTTAAATATGGGGTAGAAAAGGAATTAATCACAGTACTTTAAGCTTATTTGCTATTACATGAAAAAGCACGTAGGAAAGGCAAGAGATGAATTACAATATATCAAGAAAACTCTACTTGTATCAGAAAATGAATACTTTGAATTTATAAAGTCCGCTGGCATAATAATGAAGACTTTCTACAACACATGTCAAAGGGGATTCAAAAGATAATTCATATCTAAAGTGTTATTCTAGAAAAACTAGGAAAGCAATGAAAAGATTTATACTGTACAGCTATACTTTGTACCGGCACTAAAGGAGACAAAAACAAGACAAAGAAGAGAAGATCAAGAGAGATAAAGGAGAGATCAAACATGTATTGCAGCTTCCAAACTTCTGAGAAAATAAAACTCTCAAAATCAGTTTATTCTTTTATGTTCGTAATCTCATCTCAGTTTGAAAAAAAGAAGAAAGAAACTCATTTCTGACTTGCACAAACTCTTTGCTTGTGTACCTTGCTTTTATCACTTTTTTCAATTACTTTGTCAGTTTTAAAGTGGGATGAACTGTACACTCTCTGCATACAAAGTTCTGAGTGATGTAGCCATACTAATTGTCATGACAACTCCTCCGTAAGTTTGTTTTTTTTACATTCTTATATGAAATATAATTTGATGCAAGTATCACTCTGTACACGCAAAGTGCTGAAGGGTGTAGTAATGACTGCCATTACAACTCTTCAGTAAGGGTTTATACATTTCTTATATGAAGTATAATTTGTGATTTAAATGGAAAGCCGTCTGTTAAATAGTGAAATTTCTCTCGGCCTGCCTAAGCCAGTGTTTCCCACCCACTGTGCTGCAGCACATACAGTAGGTGTGCCGGGGAAGATTATCTGGTTCCTGGCGTGAGTAATGGGCAGAACAATTACATTCTATTTCCACTAGAGGGCAGTACAACTACCTGCTCTAATTAAATGGGTTGCCAACTTCCAGTAAAACAGAAGAAGACGAAGAAGAAATTACATAATAGTCATACTGTGAGGCGATGCAGTGCGTAATAGGAATAGATAAATATTTGAAAAGAAAAAGTAGTCAATGTGACATGGGTCTCACATTGACCCAGATCTGCTAGAGCCTTAATCTGACTCAGATTAAGGCTCTAGCATGAATAGTGGTCAGAAGAAAGCAAAAAAGGTATACTGGGGACAAACCGAGCCAATTCCGCTATGCCAGGTGTGCGGGAAAAATTATCAATATGCTTTTTGTGACATTTTTGTCTGGTGGTATGCCGTGTGATTTTTTTTTTCTAATGTGAAATATGTGCCATGGCTCCAAAAGGTTGGGAAACACTGGTCTAAGCTATGGTTGCCGCTGATAGGCAATAATATAAAGATTAGATCATGCAGTGTACCAAGTGGGGGCAAATCCCAGTACTGCACACAAAGGACAGTCTTGTGGCTTTGCAAACTGGGGTCAGATACCAGATGCCACCGGAGTTCAGGAAGCCCTCCCAAGGTTACAGAGCAGGAGCTAAGCTAAACTAAAGGCTAGCAGGTGGAAGTGTAAGCTGTTTCTGCTGTCGCTTCTGATGGGGAAATGTCAACTCACTAGTAGACAACCTTGATGATTTGGTGGCACTGTTGAGAAATATTGAGATGCTACCGGGAATGTTGTCTGCTGTGCTTTGTGGAAAAATACCTGACTCCTGTGTAGACTTATTGAGCTTAACTATTATGTGATCAGAAGACGAGCAACAAGAGCAAAGGTGTTCTTGTTGAGGCATTCAGAATTGGTGCAGTAGGAGTTGCCTCCATCTCAGTACTGCAAAAACCAAGAAGATACTCAGAAGATCTAGGCTATCCTATCTGCCAGTCTCCGTATATAGCCAGGACACTGAGGTGGTGAACTCATAAATATCTGGAGGTCCTACTGGATGACAAGCTGGACTGGTCCCTAACCACAGGCTGACTACACTGGAAGATTTTGTCCCCACTGCAGTAAGCGTTTTTAACACCCTCTGATGGGGAGATCCACCTGGATATTCATTCATCGCATAACGAGGCTTGTTTGCATTTCTAGCTGATGTGCTTTCTTTAGTCTCAAGTTACAGACCCTTCAACTACAAAGCCTTTGTTTGGTTTTGGCACGTAGCTCTACCTCCACCTCTCATCACCAGTGAAGGTTGTCTTGGATGTAGTGCCTTTTCTACTGTGACACACACCTGGCAACAATGTGGTGACTTTCAAATTTATTGTGAGAACTGCTCTTAATGAAAAGTAAAGAATGTCAACAGTTTCTCTGATTGTTGTGCAACGATCCTGACGCACAGTCTGCTCGATATCTAACAATTTTAGCAGTTGTTACTGTGGAAGGTTGCCTGACTGTGTGCCACATTCCCGTGATGTTCTGCCCTTTTTACTACAAGAATGCCACTCAGAACATCTTGTCAAGCTCATTACTTCACTGACTTGAATCTTTGTAAGTATTTCAAAGTCAAATTTCTTAAGTTTGAAACAGAATTAGAAGTTTGCTTTTCTTTGAGCTTGAGATTCTGCATCTAACTTGGTTCATTTTCCTGAAGTTATGCTTGGATATTTCTCAAAAGCATATAAACGTTCTACTTAGCACACACAATTCAGTTTGGAGTTGTAAATTCACACTTAATATCAAATTATAATACATTTTTGTGTGATAAATAAAAGAAAAGTAAATATCATATTTATTCATTTGGTTTTTTTAATCGTAGATCCTGGTAAGAATTTTAAGGGGAGAAATTACAGTATATTCAGTATCAACTGAGAGAGGATATTAAAGGTAAAACGATTTGAGATTAATTATATTAACAAAAAAAGTTTCAGGAGTTTATCACCTTTACGTGACATACTTTTCCACTTTGTGCTTATTCGCCGCCTAAAAATATGCTTTGTATATTTTTTGATGACTGCAGTGACATAAGAAATGCTGGTTTCTGCAGCAAATGAAAGGTCATGCTGGTAAAATGGATGGAGGTGGCACTCTACACTTCTACTCTATGCAGAAGCTTTGTACTTAAGGAGCCCCCAGTGTGTCTGTGGTGGTTTTGGGCCTTTCCAGGTCAGTTCCTGCCAACATCTTGGCATGTCAGCATCTCAGTAGGTGCTCTTTAAAGACATTTTTAGGCTTGGCTCAGAGTCCATTTAACACCACCATCACATCCCACAAGATTACACTGCCTCAGTGAATTGTACGTCTGCTGCAGGGAAATGTATTATATTCAGTGTTAGCCAAGCTTTTGATGGACACAACTCTTTGCGACACAAATGATTATTAATATTACTTTGAACGCCTACATTAGCGTAATCCTAGCAAGCTCATTTTATATGTAAATTAAAGCTTTTCTTATGGGACAATATACAGTTCTTCGTGTATAGTCAATAAAAGTATCATCGCAGTGCCTCACAATTCTCTGTGAGTAACCAAATCGCTATATTTGAATGTCCATGTAACTGGAGCCTATGTTTAGGACCAGGGAACCACTTTCTGTGATTATGCAATGCGAGCAATTATGTCGGAAAATTTGCATTTAAACAATTTCAGGGATATTCATGCTAGTTAATGGATAAAAATGTCTGTATTTAATGTGCCTTTCCCTTCAGCTCTTTCCTAGCGTGGCACAGGAAAATCCCCAGTGTCTCTTTAAAATCAAATGGATGCAGATTTTTCAAAATTGCAGCCAATCAGTGATAGAAAATATTAAATGTGTCCTTTTTGACACTTTTCTCTCCCCATCTTCTTAAAAATCACTGCCTAATTGGCAAAAGAAATGTCTCTGGAAGAAATACTTCGACAGCTTTTCACCATCTTTCTAAAGGTTTCACTTCTCTCCACTATTGTTGCTGAAGACTTTTTTTTTTTTTCATGATATTCGTTCTTCCCAAGGACAGAAATGTCTTTTTTGTGTACCCTGTAAATGTGTTTATATTCTACATTAGTTCAGCTCAATTATTGACGTATTGGCAGATGAACTAATGCTGCGGGGATTAGTAACAGCGGCGATCGATGCCAGTGTTATTCAGTCTTATCTTGCTGGCAGCAAGAGAGTGAGGTGTGGGTGTGGGTTTTGTGCTACAGCAGCTCACGGTCTTTTGAGAGGTACCCGTCACAGGTGGCTATATAAATATAGATAAAAATAATGTCGGCATTGTACTCATAAATGTGTTGAATTGGGTGTTTGACCATAAGTGTATAGAATTTCCGGATGAATTTGAGACTACAAACGCTGATCCACATGTTCTGAAAGGACTTGCTGTCTTGTAGCTTAAACCTTTTTTTTTTTTAAATGAAAAATATACACAGTTCAAATTTACAAGACACTTTTATGCGTCTTTAGATAGACCAGGATTTTTTTTTTTAAACAAAAGGAAGCTGTGAGACAACTTTGCTTATTTATTTTTTTAGTTTTCTAAAGATGCAACTGTGCTGCACAGCCCAGGATTAACAATTTCAAGCACACTCAGTTTGTAGGATGGTGCCATACAATGATAGTTTGTTAATTTTACTACTTTTGGTATGTCTTTATTACTTTTGCTGCACTCTCTGATGAAGAAATATACATCACACTAGTGGAAACTCGCATTGTTCCTTCAAGTCCTCGTCCAAAAAAGCGATGTATTTGACTTCGGTAGTATTTTACAATTGAAACCTCTCCATGGGGAGTTGCTGGTTTGAGTTTCTAAGCTTGATGCTGTTTGAACAGCTCTTTCCCAAACAAAAGGTTTGTGAGTTCAAACTCACTCTCAGCTATTTGCTTGTTTACTTCCGCCTTATCTTTATTTCTGTCTGAATGAATCTCACAGGGCGTGAACCCTTGAGTATAACTGAAATGCTGGAGTCATACTAATTTCAATATGCCATGGAAAAATTGAAAAACGAGGGGAAAATGTTGAAATGAATAAGCTAATTCACATGCAAAATGTGTACAATATAGGAGTACAGTTCAGCAGTAGCAAATTGATAGCTATTTTTTTTATAGAGTTACTTCTTATTAGCCATTAGTAGGACATGTAAATATTTTTCCCTTTGCATATTTTACAGTATAAAATATGACAAAAATATCTGACATCCCCTAGCCTAAGTATTAAGATATGTTTTAAAACTATGGGAATATAAGAATAAATGTCAGGGTTGTTGGTGAGCAGCTATCCAGACACCGGAATCAGATCAATGACGTCCCTCCAGAGCAGAAGGCGTTCAGTGGAACCTTTATGTTTCCCCAAAGGATCTTCTGTCCTTGAAGAACAATGGAGAAACTGCGCAGATTGATTTTAGATTGCATTGATAGCACACAAGTCCATAAGCGCTTTCATGCACAAACCCACACTAATGTCAACTGAGTGTGCGTCACAGAAGTTGTGGTTCAATTTTGCCGTCGTTACTGAGGCCGAATTTTAAAAGGAAATAGATAAAATCATCCTGACACCTCTGTGAGGTGATGCTTCCTCTGCGATGCCGTTTTGGAAAGCCGCCTTTTCCTGCACGTCCTGTAGATGGAGATGTACACACAGAGACTCCTTTGGATACACACACACACACACACACACACACACACACACACACACACACACACACACACACACACACACACGCACACACACAGTATGAAAGAAATGTGACCTAAAGCCAAATCCCAAACAGGGGGAGGCGTTAAGATTTAGAGGCTCAGTTGTGGAGCAGGGCACTGAGAGCCATTCCCTCTACTCTGCATCAATATGAGAGAGAGCTGGGCGGGCAAGGCCGACTGCACCAGAATAAAACACTGTCGTCAAGCACCGTCCATTTATGGCCCACCAAATGTGATTTTTCTCTTTATAGCTGAAATATTAATGTTTCTATCTTGGTATACTTAGAAAGAAAACAGCAGTTTCCAGGCCCTGAGCTGCCAGGATAGAAGGGCATGAAAAGAGGTAGACTGGAGAATTTAACAAGTAATGCATTGGCAAATAAAAGGGTGGATAAAGTATGACCTTCACTCAGTGACCACTGTAAAACATCAAAGCCAATGTAACAGACATAAACAAAATGTTTTTCAAACATTTTTTTTATTCAATTCTTTGCCGTGTTTATTAAAAAAGCATACAGAGCATTAGATGCTGACAATTGGCATTATTTGCTAAGTGGGCGAAACCAAAAGGGTAAACTGACTGAATTAATACTTAATGCAACAAACTGCTGCCACAACTCGGCGATTACTTCATCAGGCTATCGGAGAGGTCCTTTCACGATTGTTTTTAAAACGAAGTTGTTAAAATACAAAAACTGCACTCAATCTGTCATTGGTGCATGAATACTTTTAAGTGTTGCATGTGTACAATAAAATCACTCTATGGATGTATATGTATATTACAGTGGCTGATGGGACTCGTCCATTTATGGTTTGTGGTTAAACTCTAACAGACCTCAAATCTGTGTATTTTCCACATTTACAGTCAGTTTATAGAAGTCTTTTGCAGCGTTTACCAGGATTTCCAGACATTCTCAGAACAAAATCAGCGCTGCAGTCTCTTTGATTGCTTCCCTTTGCAGGAGCATAATCCTAAATAAAGCCATCCATAATTTATTCCACATTAGAAATGGTGGCCGCAGGGAGATGTTTCTCCACTGCAAAACCACTTTCACTTTGCATCTGGGCTTTTTTAAGTCAAATTCATGAAAAGTCAATGTGAAACCTTGGCAGTAAACAACTTATGAAGTTGAGTGATGTTTTGAGGAGGCTTTAAATAACTGTTTGTTTTGGGGTCTGTTGAGAGGCAGAGTGGGGAGTATGTAAGTAAGCCCTTAAGGCATGTTGATTCGGATTGATTCTGGTGAGACAAAGGTCTATTTAAGTAACCTGATGGAGGCATTAATAGTGAATGTTTAGCTCGCTGTATTCCTTGCATGCTAGCAGCAGTGGTCAAAGATTTGTTTGGCCAGTTGTCTGTTAGATGAACTGAAATTTATTGTTACAACAATCCTGACTCCCAGGAAATGAAATCATCAAACACTTTTATTTGCCCAATAGTTTATGATCAGATACATAAACGGTAACATTGCTGCCACCTTCTGCTAAACAGTCTGGAAGATGCACATACTGTAGGCAGGACGCCCTCACCATCCTGCTTATTTTGAAACCAAGCTTGACCAGAGTATGATAGGAGGGTACAAACTAATTGTTGTGCTGCTAGCTAGCTTGGCTGACAGGTTGTATCAATGTCACTGTGCTATAAAATGATGCCAATTTTGTCTGGTGAAAGAGAGTCTCTAACTCTTAGTCTAATTAAATACTGAAATGGCACCTACTTGTCATTCACCCTTCAAAGGGCGTAGCCTTAAGCTTTATTGCACTTAAATTTACTCTAGTTCAAAAGTCATGAAGGGCAAGATTAGTATTAAAGGCTTAAATTAGTTTTCTACAAAGCTGGAAACATATGTTTTCATGCTGAAGTGGAGCATTTCAACTTAGGGGTCTTTAATTTGGCTTAGATTAGTGCCACCCTCATTGACATTCTAAGAATTGCAGTTTTTGGTATTCCCAGAGATTGCCTCTTAGTGCTACTATAGATAGCAGATGCTAGCATGCAACTCTGGTTAAGCCATGTTGCTCATCTCAATCTGATTCCCCACAACATATGAAAACTGTTTTGACCCCTTTCCTGGTTGCGTACTTTTGGACATATTATTCAACTTTTATCTCCCACTCATATCATAGCATGTCCCTCTCAGTTGCCAGGAAACGCAAAAACACACACATACAGTGTGTAAAGTCACACTTGCTTCACTCACATGGGATCTCTCACTTTGTAATGAAAACATATTCTCTCCTCTTTGTTCCTCCTCTCCACTCCTCTTCTCCTTTCTTTTTCATTCCTTCTCTCTTCCCTCCTTTATGTAATTTCATCCGAATCGATGTGCTGCTCCAGCAGCTCCTTCAGGCCTGACGTCTGACTGATTGCTCCACACAAAAACCTGCAGCTAAATAAAATAACAGGGCAGCCTAAATGAAGTTTATGCACCTTGATAAGAGCTCTATTAAGTCATTGTGAAATAGGCCCGAATGTAGCTTTAGCCATTACATCAGCTACACATAGCAATGCTACACACACACACACACACACACACACACACACACACACACACACACACTCTTTTAAATGAATCTCATGCACTGAGCTGTGGAATTATGTTTGAAGGTAGATTATTCACGGAGAATCGACTACAATTTCACGGTTTTCTGGAAATAATTAGCGTGACATTTATTCAGGCTTTATAATTGGTTAAGATTCCAGACCCTCACCTCTAATAAAGTTGTCATTGAACCTTTAATGCTACTCGCTCCCATGACAGCAAGGGAATATTGCAGCCTGGTGCAAGGGGGTCAAATCACTTGGAAGAGGACAATGTAGTTTGGCCTGTGGTGCATTTGTGTTAGGGTGGACCATATTTTACTTAAGCAGTCATCCCACAGACTCACCCATTCTCTCTAATGTAATGTGCTCCACCTGTGGAACGATGAGGAAATTTCTCAAAATATTACCAATTATTTTGTTCTTACACAAACCTCACGATGGTTTGCGTAACCTGGGTGATCATCTCCTCGATGGGAGCTCTCCAGAGACTTGACCGCTGCTTCAAAGTCTTAGATATCCTGCACCTAAAAATGTTTAGCTTTCTTTTCTTTCATTACTTTTTTTTCCAAATTTTTATTTTTCCTTGGTTGAGGTGAACAAAACAGAACTTGGAAATCCTTCCTTGTTTTAAAGCTGCGCATTTGTGGATTGCTGAGAAAGCTGGAGTTTTGTTTCATTTCATGCGCGTGACTAGAAATTGGGGAAATTTTTTGGGTCAGACTATTATTTTGCCTTTACAAGAAAGTAGTGAGACCTGCTGTGATGTATGGTTTGGAGACTATTGTAATGACAGAAAGACAGGAGGTGGTGGAGTTGAAGAAGCTAAAGATTTTCAGTGGGATTGACCAGGAGGGACGGGATTAAAAATGAGTACATGGTTGAGTCGTTCAGAGACAAAGTTAATTTGAAAGGCAGGGCCCAGATGCTTTGGACATGTACAAAGGGGTTTGTTGATGTATCGGACAAAAGATGTTGAAGATGGAGCTGCTAGACAGGAGGAAAAGAGGATTGGTGTGACAGAGGAGGATGTTGGGGATAGGGTGAGAGGAGGCAGAATTTATGGAACTTATGGTCAGGTTTATTTGAACTGCATTTATTTTTCATAATCTTATGCTACTTTCATGGACACAGTCAGGTGCCATGTCACTAAGGAGGGGGAGATTTTTTTAATTTTTAATTCTTAGGACTAACATTAGATCAAACAACTACGAAATAACCTAAAACCATCAGCTGAAATATGTGTCTAGGACTTTGAAGTCATTAAAACCAGTTCTGCTGTCCTCCTCCTCTCTTTCCCATTTTTCTAGTCTTTCTCCACATTTTTCTTTTCAGCCCATCCCTTTTCTTTTTTTCTCACCTCTAATTAACTTGCTGCTATTATTATTATTTTTTCATTTGTTTTTAACACTACCGGTCTCCTTCACCCCAATTTCCTCTTCCTTGTTCTTTTGAAAAAATGTGCATAGTGTTTTTGTGCACTAAAACACCAGTTGCTCTTGCACTCATGTTTTGGCAACATACAGATCACACTTACTCATCTTACGAAATGTTAAGCTGATTTCTGATATAACTATTGTTGTTCACGTCAGGTGAGCTTCCAGCGTGGGTTTTGTCTCCTGTTTCTCAGCCTGAGATGGAAAATGTCAACAAATGTTGTCAAATCCTGTTTGATGCTGCAGAAATGAAAATTAGACATCACAAATACTCGCCTGACATGAAATTGCAGAAAGTTTTTCAGTTCTTGAATTTCTGTCATCGAAACCTTCCATCTTTTACTCCAAACGGTAAACAAGAAACCCATTTTTCAAACGACATTCATGGAATGATCGACTTTTCCGGGAAAATAATCAAACGATATCCTCAAAGCAATTTCATCTGTGTTTAAAAACCAAGTGCCTCAGGCCAAATAAAAACCTCACTGAGCATATGGTACATCATAATATAGAAAAAGAATTTCAGGGCATGAGGCGACTGTAAAAGTTTATGGTTTGATGATAAAGTTAATGTATTTTGCATTCTTGAAAAAATAAACAAAGGTCAGTAAGAGAATTTAGATACCGCGTACAATAAGTACAGCTGTTCTCTGTGGAGTCGATATTTGCATACTGCAAATATTGTGTACTTCAAAAAGCCAAAGGCCAAAACTGGAGTGTTGCTGAAAGCATCACACAGCACAATGTAACCTAAAAATCAAAGTCAACAAGTGAGTCATGTCGGCACAACATCTTTGAGGAGGGATGAAAGATCAAGTCAAAGCCTACCCTCCAGCTTGATTCAGCACAAAGTGTGCTCTGTACACTTTCTTTATGAGCACTCTGTTATGTTGGCGGTTACGGTCAGCGCTGGAAAAACTGAACCAGCTCATTTCTTTAAAATGTGGACAGTTCTCAATTCAACTCTTTATTTCTGGGTTACAGTTTTTTCACGATTGCAAAGACGCATTTCTTGAAACCTTCCACCCTCTTCTCTAAACTGTAAACACAAAGTTCAATTTTCAAACTACATTCACAAAACTCAAAGTGTTCCCAAACAATCAAACCAGCACAACAAAACAGCTTCATCTGTGGTCAGAATCACACATTTTCAGAATTCACAGCCTGTAATCACAGCACCGATACTGAGCATTCATTACACACTACTTCAAAACATAGAAAGATATAAACGCAAAAGAATCTGCTGAGATTTGTGTTTTAGTCTTTATCCTGTGTCCCTCAGGCCACATGTGGGGGGAGAAATGTATAAAACATATGCATTCACTGTGTGCATTACATGGCTCATACGACATGTCTGCGGTGTGATTATAAACATGATAAGTTATGCATTTTTATCATGTAGCATAATTCTAAAATCTTAATATAATAAAAGAAATCTCTGTCTGTTGTCCAACTTGAAATATCAATGCTTTTCATATTTTCTTATCTATACACTTTTTACATTTTACACTTGGTCTACACTTAATAGGCCATTATTAAGAAGAATAAAACTGTTCAAAACCAGCAAAGGAAGAGGTGACTGACTTCTGATGAGTTGGGATGACTATGAGGAAGGCTGTGCAAATGCTCTAAACCAGGGGTGTCCAACTCCAGGCCTCAAGGCAGGTGTCCTGCAGGTTTTAGATGTGTCCTTGATCCAACACAGTTGATTTAAATGGCTAAATTACCTCCTCAACACGTCTTGAAGCTCTCCAGAGGCCTGGTATTAAACTAATCATTTGATTCTGGTGTGCTGGCCCAGGGTGATATCTAAAACCTGCAGGACACCGGCCCTCAAGGCCTGGAGTTGGACACCCCTGTCTAAACTATTCTGAGATGCTTACAGGTATAGTCTGGATATTTTGAAAAAACAAGTTCCAGTGCTTTAACACTACTGATAATGTAGTGATGATCTGTCGCGATTATAACTATTTCAAATGCTGTCCTATAACTGCAAGAAAACTAGCAAAAGGCTTATTGTTCAGGCCAGAAAATGACTTCATCAGAACCACAGACCTCCAGCTTGCTAAACTTGGTTTGGAAAAAAGACATTAGTCTACACGGGCTGTGTGAAAGTAGAAAAAAATGACTATTTACTACTTGTGTCACTTCAAGTCATCCATTGCTGTTGTAATTTTGTGATATCCTTTTAGAAATTTCCTCCTGCTGCATTCACACTGCCCTCAGTCGTGTTTCATGTGTCCCTTTTGTGGCCAGGCTGGACATTGCAATTTTGAAGTATGTTACTAAAATTGTTCAATTTGTCCACTAAGACCTCCAATTGTACTGCAGATTTTTTTTTTTCTTTTCCTGTCTCTCTCAGTCTGTGCTGCTGTGCTGTTTTCCAAGAAAAACTCATTCAGGAAACGTACGCTTGGAGTATTTTGTTGGATGACGAGTTACAAGCTGAATATGTGTTGCCAGCACAGTCTCGGTTCCTGACACAGTCCTTCTTGTTTGTGGCTACATGCAATTTTTGTGGTCTTCTTAAAGTGCCTTGGTCATTACTGGTACACCTCAGTTCATAATTTGGCATATTACTAGTAGATCAACCCCAGATGTTTCCAACCTACTAATTTGGGCTGTGTGGTAAATTTTCCCTAAAGTATTTTTGCAATTTAGAAACAGTTGATAGCATCTGAAATATTAGATGGGAAGTATGACTAACACACACACAAAAAAATGTCATAATTTGCACAGTTTTGCTTGTCTGATTGCTGATGAAATGTTGGTGCTCTTCATATGTTTTAGTGTTTTTTTTTTTCCCTTTGCACATGTTGTGGTGTCAGCATGAGAAACTAACAGCAATGCTGAAAGTTTGTTAGATAGCAGAGTTGTTTCACTCGATGTCAATATAAACTTCCAACCTGCTATCTCTCCAGGGTTCGCAAGTTTAAGAGATTTAAAAAGTGCTTTGGTACCTACAGCGGGGCAGGTGCACCATAACAAGTCACCCAAAGTGCTTATACATAACTTGTTTTAGAAGTAAGAAATAAATGTTTTTTTATGTAACTGTCCTGTCTTGGTTGTGTTACGGTGGAAGAATTAATTATCTTCCTGCACAAAAAAAAAACTTGATGTTTCTCTTCTTTTATTTAGAACTAGGGAAAAATATACTGCCTGAGATGTAACAGAAGGCCTGTGTGTGTGAACTCGTCTGTGTGTCTCTCAGGTGGCTGTGACATTTGCAGTGGGGTCAGAGGTCGGCCTTCAGAGCAGCAGTGACTTCAGTCAGATGGGAAAACCTTTCCTAATGGGCACAGTGGCTCTGGGTAAGCTTCAGCTTTGTGCAAGCTCACATTCTTCCTTTTTTTTGTCGTCTTCTTTTTATCATTGTCTTATTGTGGCCCTTTTCCAGTCTGTTGTACTGCAAAGGATGTTGAAGCTAATGATGGTCTGACTTTCCATTCCAGCTGCTACCAAAATTGGAATTTCATTACATGAACAGATCTCCTAAGAAATGAGAAAACAAGTTATTTAAATGGGCTTAAATTCAAGTGTAACCAAAGCATACCTTTGAACTCCTGGCAGAACCCCATCTTGTGGTTTCTCCCACAGTTTGCATGATCCTCAGACTGTATTATGAATACTTGGAGTAGATGTATCTATAAGACTTGTTCCTCTAATGCCATTTCCAAGGAAAATATAAAGAAATCAGAGCCAGCTCGAAACTTTTGCCCAGTACTGCACCTGATGTGTGCAAAGCTACTGTTTGCACAGGCTGACTATTTGAATTCTGACTGATCATTTGACTTCACTGCTGTTTCACCACTTACTCTTGTCTCTCTTTACTGCAAAGATACACTGAAGAATGAGACTTTACAGACATAGCAACGTAAATAATAGTGAGCCAAGTCATATGTGCAACAGGGAATTGCTCATTTCAGTATAGCTGGGAAGACCTTACTTGATTCAGTTTTCCAGAAAATTGTGAAAGCGCAAATATCTCTTTCAATAGAGGAAATACAAAAGAAAAGCCTCTGGTCTTTTCAGATATAACAGTTGGCAGGGACGCCAAATCTACAGTTGCACCAAGTAGATCTTGTCAGCTCAATGTTATTCCCAGAATTTGGGAACATAAACCATAAAAATCACGAACCTTATCTAATTTAAATTTGGTCAATTTATTGTTCAAGGTCATCTTACAAACCAGGATGGTTATAATACTAGAAAACTATGAGGTGGGCCAGGATGAGCAGTTTTCAATAGTTTCAGTGGAAAAGTCCAGTTTTAAAGCACGAAAGCAGCTCATCAAATAAGGGACAAAACCAGGAACATTTTTCGAGTTGTTCACCCTGATCTTTGTTCCCCGGAGTCGGACTGGTGGGCATTTACTGTAGCGTCTTGAGTGATTTGCAGAACATTCAGAAGAATCAACGGGAACTGTGGTGTGTGCAGAGTGCCATCATGTGCTGACTTAGAGTGCTTTTAGGTTTGTTTTTTTTAACCCACACCAACACAGTCTGCTCGTCAGCTGCCGTATTCACCAGATTTGCCTCGCTGTGACTTTGTCCCAAGTGAAAATTTAGCTGGAGGATCGCCAATTTAACACGCTGGAGGAGACGCACGCAGGCATACTCACATATCCTGCACATCCGAACAGAAGGGAAATATTCAGAATAGACACAACCAAAACAAAAACGGTTTTCACCCTCTATCACTTGTTCTTGTTTTTGTTTTTTTGTTTTTTTCATTTTTTGTAATCTCTCTTTTCTACAGTCAAATGATACAAACAATAGAAGTGCTGGAAAAGTCAAACTTTCATCTTTACATCAAAGAATTTCTTTTTAAACAGGCGAATTAAGAGCATAAGAAGCACTGCTTCTGAAGTCCAGCCCTCGTCTAAATGCAGTTTTCTTGTTGCAGAGGTCCTATACATGATTGTTCGTTGTTTAAACTTGGGAACAAACATCTAGCGTCGACAGAGAATATCTTTAATTCCCTTTAGAATACGAATCTATTAAACTGTTTATAAACCTTCTTTAAAAATCTAGTGCACCAGCTAGTAATGGATCTGTGACGTCATGGTAGTCTGTGCTGATTTTTGCTCTTTGTGACCTCCATATGTCCAGTCTGCTCTTTTTCACTCTTTTCAACTTTTTCTTTTCATCCGTCTGTCTTCACTTTGTAACATTAAACCACAGACTGTACAGATGGATGATCCATCGCCATCTTCTCCTACTGTTCGAAGTGAGGAAGAAATAGAAATGAGCACTGCAATATTGGCTGTCATTTGAAACCAAAGTCTGTTAAGGAATTACTGGGAGATGGAGCCCAGACATCAAAGTCCTGCCTGCTGCCCGGCACAGATGTGTGTTGAACTTTGTGTAGTGCATCCATCAAATTCTGGACTACTACTACCTACTAGTTGTCCAGCCACCCAACGATATGTCTGCATAGACAGATTTTTGCCACTTCTCCACATCCCAGCTTGTTGTTAGAAGAGGAAGCCTGTGCCCATTTAGGACGCATATTGGCAACACTTCTGGGAAGGCGTAATTTCATCCATCTTTATATACAGTGTTAAATATTCACAAAGCAATGACAAACTTTGAAGTACTTCAGCAATTTACATTGAAACTAATCACTACATTTTATGTTAAGCTTCTCCTTTCACAAAAACACATTTTCAGTGGATGAGTCAGTGTCTTCGGTTTTGCTGCACAGCCTTAAATATCAGACTAAAGTAAACAGAAGGTGGAATATCCCAAAATGCATTCTAACAAAAGTTAGAGCAAGCTCAGTCAAAACAACTGTTAAGACTCACTTAACAGATGGAGGTAGCTGGATGGAGAGTCGTGTGTGTGTGTGTGTGTGTGTGTGTGTGTGTGTGTGTGTGTGTGTGTGTGTGTGTGTGTGTGTCAGTGAGTGTGTGTGTTTGGGTACCAGCGAGTACTCTGACTTCCTGAAGTAACTGCAACACATCAGCTGTGGCAGGCTAAGGGGTGATTGCTCTGTTTCATTAGCATCTCTGTGACAGCTCTGACTGTACTTCCTACCCGCTTCCATTACTTCAGAGAGCCATTTGAACATGCAAACTGCCAGCTATGACAGCTGCTTTGCAGTTTGTCACTGCTAGTTGTGTGGAACAGTATACAGAACAACTTTAAATCATTTTCCCAAGATTAAAAATGGATTACTTTTTCTTCTGAAATCTGGTCAGGATTTTAAAAGCTTCTCAAACAACATTCAGACTATGCTGAAACTCTAAAACTACTCCCCCAAAACCAAGACTAATGCGGTGCAGCTCAGCAGGGTGGGACCTATTTCTCTGCTACCTTTGGAGACTGATTTCTCTAAATGGAATTTTAAAGGGAGAAAGTGCCATGATATTGAGGAACTGAACTGCAAACAAGCAAGGAAACTGTAATTTTGCAGCTTGGTGACAGCGATTGATTTGGCTAATATAGAAACAAAATACCATAATTGCAAAGACAAATCTTCAGATCTTCAGAAATTAAGTTTTGCAAAAAATGGATCCAACATATCTGCTGCTTCTCATGATGAAATATTTAGTGAGCATAAGCCAATCACATGGTAGCTTTGGGAGCTGCTCTAGCTGTCTGACATGGCCACGCCCCTTATAATGCAAACTAAGCCTTAATAAATGCTGTACAGCTGTCGTTAAATGTGAAGTTGAACCAAATATAGAACATAGTTTCTTTTACTGTAAAAAGTGCATTTTAAAATGGGAATCTAGAGGACCGGACTCACTTTTGGAACCAGAGGCTTCTCAATGAACTACAGCTTTTGACACTTCCAGCTTTATATTTTCTGCTTAATCTTTGAGTTGCTTGAATTTAAACTAAAGTTTCTGACAAAAAAATGTTTAAAATGCTAATAAAAGAAGGTGGGATTCATGATACCAGTATTTCCATAATTTAGTTTTGCTTCCTTACTGAGCTAATACTGTTGGGATGTTTTTATTTCAAGCAGTGATATCTGGAAACCTATTTGGGTATTTTCTGTGTCTCCCTTCTCATGTTGAATATCAACATTTTTGTGCTGTGGAACAGTAAAAAAGCCCACAGATTACAGACGGAGGTATCATATGAATGACGCGCTGCTCTGTTTTTGGTCTTGACAGGTGGGATTGTAAACGTGATGCCTCTGCTTTTCTCACAGATCTCACACAACAGAACACAGGTAAATCTAATCTTAGGACTGCACCTGGCACTACCCGCTGATCTGTGGACTCAGTGTACTGAATTCAGAAATGGCTTAGGAAGCACTGTGTTCGTATTCTTCAACATGAGTTAGTAGTAGAAAGAGAGAGCGAGAGACGGGCATCACTGTGAGAAATAAACTAGAATTTCGGAGAAGAATTAGGACTGAAAGGCTCTTACACAGGTGGTCGACCATATTATTATTCTACTGATGGCTCCTGGTATTAAGCTCCAGCACTGAAGCAGAAAGGTTTGACAACAAAGTGTTCCTTAGATTAACTAGATAATTGGAACATTTCAACTCCTTAATTAACGCTGATGCAAACAGTTTATGTAGAAATAATAAAGAAATATTAAGTTATTGTGTGACCTTACTCATCAAGCCTATTTTGCATCAGATAGAAGTGTTTGGAGTCGACCCATTGTCATAATCGGGACAAAAATTGCTCCATTATTTTATTCCTTTTAAAATTATTTCACAACACTAAGCTGTTTTACTCTGATTTTATGTTAATATATGACTTTGCATGCATCTAGATATTGGATGCACAGTAAGGTGGCCCCAGTACGGTCCAGACATATGCTTTGCAGCCCTGAAATTTTGAGATGTTACCTTCATGATGGTGAAATGCAGGTGTCTGGCACGCTCAGGTTGGACATTAAACAGCTTTGCTGGGCTTCCTTCTACAAGGGTCATGTGCCAAATGGCATATAAGAAAAAAACAGTTAAACTCATTCGCTTAAATCAAATGTTGTATTTCCAGTATCTCCTATTGAGTGTTACGAGAGGAAGGCAAACTGCCTCCAGCCGGTCTCTCTGCTGTTTAAAAGGCATGCACTGCAGATTGTGGTGGATGCAGAATAACAGTCTGCTGAGAGTTTTGCCCACTTCCATACAGAATGACGGGAAACTAGACCCCAGGTCTCAAAATAAAGAATTCTTGATAGGTATTGTTTGTGGAAGGAAAAATTCAGGTTTCTTTTTCTGTATCTCACCATTTCTGATAGGCCACTAACCCTACCTGCAGGATGGGTCAGTCTTTATTGGTCAGGTCAGAAGTAATGCTGTTAGGTCACGGCTCTTTCCCAGCCACACAGTCTAGTCTTTTATTGACCAAGCTCCTGTCTCAGACTATCATCTGGACACATGCAAAAGCATTTATTAATATAAATAAATAAGAGTAAAAGGGCTTAGTGATTAACAAAAAATAACATGAGAAATTCTATTCATTTACTACACGTCTAGAAAACCAGGTAAAGAAGATGCAGATTGATTGCTTTTTCCATTCTTCATAAGTGGAGATATGCCATATAACTTTGTTGCCATTCCAAAATCCTCCAATTGAAAATATACATAGAAAATAGAAACACACTTACTACTCTGAAATGAAAAAGTATCCTGATGTAAATATCTTCATATCACAGGGTTCCTGACTACAGGCCTGCATTTTGCTGCCGTAATGTTTCAAAGCCATTGTCAGAATAACATGGAATCTTTCATATAAACAAGCACCTGCATGACTACAGAGGCTAGCATCTATGTTGGAGTCATATAAAAAATATATATAAAAATATATAACTAACAATATTTTTGTTTTATAAAAGATCATATTGAAAGAGAAAATTAAAAAATATAAAGGTATATACATTTTTGAAGCATTTATACTGTGTTTCAACCTAAAATAACTACATTTTTAGAAATGCATGTATGGAAAAAAAATGTCATTTACTAAAATAGTTACAGTTATGCCAGAGGTGTGTATCAGCTTTTTTAAGCATGTTATTTATAAAAGCTGCCCCTTCTTAATTCATGGGTGGCAATTACATGGTTACATGCAGTTATTACATGATATTTACAGTTACAGTTAAATACATTTTAAATCAGGCCAAAAAAAGGTTTTAAAAATGAAAAATGACGTGAGGTTTTATAACAATAGGTCAATTTAAATCAAAACGAGAAGTTCTTAACCATGAGGACAGCACTAGGTAATTTAATTTTTATTTCTTGTGATACAGTAAAACTGCCATGTCACATCCACGGCCCATATACAAAGAGTCAGACCCACAAAGATGCTCTCTCTCTGCCACTGATCAGTTTGCCTAAGCATCATTTAGATGAAGTGCACGACTGGAATAGTAGCAACTAAGTTTTGCTTTTGAGGAACTCTGAGGAACTCTGAGGAACTTTGAGGATCACCTGTGCAGTTATGGAGGGTGCAACGAACACCTTGTTCGGTTGCGGTTCATACTTGGTGTCACCTATTTCGTACAAAAAAGTGTTCATGCTTTTTATGTCATTTATTAAAATTATAAATATATATTTTAACTCAAAAGTACAGTTTTTAAATTTAACCCTAACCCTTGTGCATGTTTTTTATTTTGACAGCGAATGCGCACCTGTGGACCACTTATGTGCAGCCCTGGTTATTTAGCTCATCATATTGCAGCCACAGAAATTCTTTTGTCCATGAAACCATAAAGCTGCACTTTCTTTTTGCCTTATAGTCTGATTTGTCATAACTTCTCCGTTTTGTGGTAAGCTTTTCTTTGGCTGTCACTTCTTCACCCTGACCTGTCTTATTTGGCTCAGCAGAACTGAAATGCTTTTACACGCTCACTCACATAAGCTCAGCGATTCTCTGCGCGATCAACCTCTCACATGTTTAAGCTTGCTGCGGGAGATTTCACTTGTCATGTTTGCATAGTAAGCTAACGATTAATAAGACGATGTCAGAGGAATTGGTGCACAAATTATCATCACTCACAGATCAGTGCTGTCGCTCTCTATACACAGTTCGCACGATTGCAAAGTGAAAGCAAAAAAACAAGCGCAAATTCAAACGCGACTTCAATATGTCACATATTGACAGTGGCTCACCGATGCCAATGACATAATTACCCAGCTACATTTCTGAAAGAATGCAAAAGCATTGACATATATTTTTCCTACAATAGCCCGACGGGCAGGGAAGAGATAGATTTTGGTAGCCCGACTGAAAAAATCGCTAGCTCCGGGACGTCGGGCTAGCGATATTGCAAGCCCTGTATCTGATTGAGGAATCACTCATCTTTGGAAAAGAGAGTTTATTACAGAGAAATGGCTCTTTCCAAAATAAAAGCTATACTATCCGCTTCTTCTGGGCTATATTCTCAGCAGCATAAGGAGAATCATGTGCTAACAGCTGTCTAAATGACTCGGCTAAAGTTAGTAGCATGCTTGTTGTTTTTGTCTTTGCACTAGGATGATGTCGGCGTAAATGTGCAGTCATATTCGTTGTGTTCCCACTAGTGCTTTCAGGTTAATCTCGTTGAAATGACCTTAACGCCACAACACGGCAAATCTCCGTTAACGAGCTACCGCCGATCGCTCCGTGCATGGGGCTACACGGCAAACACGTTAACGAGCTAACTGCGCTAACACACTAGTTCACACCAATGTAATTGAGCATTGCATGGCACATCCAACATACTGTTTTACTTTAGTCCATGACTCGCTTACCTTCACGGTCATACGTCACATGAAAACCAAAATAATTCCAAACGCCAGATCTGAATGTTGCAAGTAGAGCTTAACTTCTGTCTCGCTAGCTTGCCCTGCGCTCTTCCTTCTGACTATGCTGTCTGTGTTGAGCGCTCAGTGGATCTGCGCTCGACAGTGCAGCCTAGGCGGAGTAGTCGAACACAGATTCACTGAGCGCTCAACACAGACAGCATCGTCAGAAGGAAAATTGATAAAATAAATTACAAATGTTGTATTGTTCGATACATATGCGTACCGAACCGAAAGCACTGTATCGAACGGTTCAATATCGATACGAATATCGTTGCACCCCTAGTGATTACGTAGTGCAATTGTTCCACAATGTTCTCCTGTTACGCTGCTTGAGCCGGATGTTGGTTATCGTGTTCTCTTGTCTTCATCTTTAGATCCTGTGGTTTCGGAGAGCAGTGATTGGAGGTCTGACAACCTGCACTGTGCTCAACATCCTCTGGTGAGCACTTTACTTGTTATTTGATCTTTGATTCTTTATTCCTTTCCAGATATTGGTTGGCACAGTCATATCATGGTTAGAACTGTGGTCTGAAAAAGGAAGTTTTTCAGGTGCTGTGGTTTCCATTCTGACAATTATGCCAGGTTAATTGAGGATTCTAAGTTGACTGTATGTAGGCCTCTCTCTTAGCTCTGTGATGGACTGGCATCCAGTCCAGGCTCCAGGGTTCCTTGACTTGAGCACAATGTCAGTTGGGATATGGTCCAGCCATACTGCAACCTTGGAAGAATAAGAGATTAACAAAGAAGCATGGATAGACTTTCCAGTGAGTTAAGAGTTATAAGCTATAGCTCTATTTATATTTAATTATCCTTTAGCTCTTTCCCTTTCTTTTGCAGTCTATGTGGAAATAAATTGCTTTTTCAGTACTTACTAAAATGTAAGGCAAGCAATTGGCACTTTTGCTGCTTCTTAACCATTAACTATAGAAATTCTCTTCCCCCAGAAGACCATCTGGTGTATTATCACCCAGAGAGCACAACAGGGTGCTGGACTATTTCTGTGAACATTGACCACAACCTGCCCACAACCTACTCTCAACCTGGTTGAGGGTCAGGTACTATTGAGGAAGGAAACTGTGCAGGATCTTTTAGGCACAATCATCATTAAGCTTAAAGTCTTTGTCGTTTATTATAATTTTGCTAGTAGTTATAGCAAATAAGCTTTTACTGGGTAATTCTGCATAGGTAAGGAATAAGTGGCTGCAAGGCTGTCTTCCTAAGAAAGAATGAAATAGTTCAGAAAGAATGATTTAAGCCATATGCCAAATGTCAACTGTTAAAGCTGTATACGATCCAGTATGATTGACATAGGGCATTATGGCCAGATGGTCACATATGACCACTTCAGGGTCACATACGCTGGCTCTGAAGGTAGGATCCTGAGACCTTCAGCAGACGTTTGAAGAGAGCAAAGAGTAAAAGCAGCAGCAGCAAGGACGGTGGCCCAGAGTTTAAGAAGGCCATCTGGCAAAATAACCATCCACAAAGGACTCGAAATGCACCAGAGAGCACAGACCCTTCACTGTCTATTGAACCCCCACTTTGCAGCTGAAGAGTCAGGTGCATTTAGGAAGAATGTTTAGTCTGCCCGTTCCTTCTCGCGACAGAGAAACAAGCCTCAACAGGATGGAGTTTGGAGTCACACTGCACCTGGTGTATATTTAAACTGGTATTTAACTTCCCTCTACTCAGTAAATAAGTCTGTAAACATAGTGAGTAATGTAGGCAGCCACTGCGTGGTTAATTTTGTTCTTCACCCAGCACAACAGAAATATATTCTCCCAGAGTATTACCTGAGGAAATCTGGTCGTATCTCACAGTGTGTGTCATCCCGTCCATTTGTGAAAAAATGGAGAGATTTAAAGGAGCACTCTGCCAATTTCATTTTATCTGCTTGCCTTATGGGCAGTCTAGGATATAACTAAGCACTGCTGTAAAGGTCAGGATACTCCGTCTCTCCCTATTGTTTTTTTTAAATCTGCCTCTCAGGCTCATTTCTGTCCTCTTTTCTTCTATGTTTCAGTGCTTGATCGTATCTCCTGTAACGGCACATTTTCATGTGTGCTGGCACTACAGCTTAAAACAAAGTGAGGCGGGTATGCACGGCGCAAAATCAATCAAATCTGGAAATTCCGATCTGGAAATAATTGGGTTTGGCAAGGCGAACACATGTGAAACTTAAGCAAATACAATGTGTCACTGCTGCTTGAGATGCTCTCTGCACACCCATGACAAATTTCACTGAGCTACAACCCACAATTGGTTGTATCTGACCTTTGGTGTACTTTACTGATCGGCTTCTGGCAAAACAACTTGCAGCAGCTCCACACAATAAGTCTCTCTCCTCTGGGATGCTTCTCTAAGATTTATGAGCTTCAGGCAGCATTTTTTTTTCTTTTCTTTTTTTTTTTTTTTATTCTTGTTGTTTTGTGTTCAAGCTATACACCAGAATCTGAAAGCAGTGTTGCGTGGCAAAATAATGCTCTATAATAACAGGTTTTTCACAGAGGGGCTCCATTTATTGAATCATGATAACATTTCAGAGTTATTTCAAACAGGTTTGCTTTTCCTTCCACATATATAGATCCCTTTGGTCAACACACGTGCGCTGCAAAAAACCTAAACTCAGCTTATACCTTTAGTTTTATAAATGCACTTTTAGAGACCTATAGCACCTCAGCTAAGTGTTATACTTCACATGGGTACAACAGGCCTTTACATTATTTTCCGGTCGCTGCAGGTTACAGAACGCATTGTTGAACAGACAAACAAGCGTTTTCATGCAGCACTGAGGTTATTTCCTCCACCATGTTGACTTAGTATGACTCGCAGTAGACCCAAATGAGAGGAAATGCACGGTAAGAGAGTTTGCTAATGCTGATTGTTTGCAGCACTGCAAATCTTCATGCCAAGAGGCTATGTTTTAAGCGTGTGATCCCAGTTTAGTGCAGCCATTACTGGAGGTCACCACCCAACAATGTTTCTTTTGCCTACAGTCCTCTTACTGATGGGAAATAAGTCACACTGAGATTACTTTATGCAGTCTGAGGGCCTTTCTCACAGAGGTAAAGTAAATTTATTTGGTCCTTTTGCGAGAGTTCAGCTTCAGTTTGTCATGGAAAATTGTGTTCTCGAGCAGTACTATAAAACAGCTCTGACACATCAGGGCATCGACACAGCGATACAGTGCACGGTGTTATCAGGCATGGGGACGTTTGCAGTGTGTCCATCAGGCTGTGGTATCAGGATTGCTCTGGTCAGCCCACGTATGCTCAATCAGATCCGGGCAATGCGGAGGCGAGGCCAAATTTGGGGCTCGGTCTGATCGAGCTGTAATCCTGAGACATTTTTGTAGTGTAACTGGGTGCGTTGTCCTGCCAAAAGATGCCACTGCAGTCCGACTGTGCCTTTGCCGAGGGATGACACTTGGTATCTTACTGTATCAGTGACATTAATCAACACACACATATATATATTGCATCTCAAACATTAGGAATATTGTGAAAGGAGGTTTTTTTTGCATTTTATTTAATATATTTTTTTACACAAAAACTAACACATACGAGCCATTTTAGTTTTAACTTCCTAGGACCTGATATCACATTTTGGGTTGTCTAGACCAGCGGTCTCCAACCTGTTTTGCGCCACGGACCGGTTTATGCCCGACAATATTTTTCACGGACCGGCCTTTAATGTGTCGCGGATAAATACAACAAAATAAAACTAGTACCGGTACCGAAAAAAATAAGATTTATTCATAACACACGTGAAAAGACCCAGGAAAACAGAGTTAACGATAAAAACGATAACAAAATAACGCTGAAAACCGATAAAAACCCTGAAAACCATACATTTCACACCTGAGCCTCAACTCTCGCGGCCCGGTACCAAACAACTCACGGACCGGTACCGGTCCGAGGCCCGGGGGTTGGGGACCGCTGGTCTAGACCAAAATACTAAATTTAGCTCTACAAGGGCCTGATATTCACTTACGAGGGCGTTATACTGCCACTGTTCTAATGAAATTAAAAGAAATGTCCTCATATGTCATTTTTGTCAAAAACAAAAATCAGGTAAAAAATGAAAATCTGGTAAGTCTTTGTTTTTACATTCATCAGGTCCCAATCAGTTAAGTTAGGTTGCTATTTAAACAGTATAAGTACTATGTATCTGTCTAGTTTTGTACATGCAACTACACTCATGGGAAAGACTGCAGGCATAGTTATTCAGATAATGAGCATCGACACCCTCCGTGAGAAGGGTAAGCAGCGGAGGGTCATTGCTGAAAAGCCTGACTGTTTGCAAAGCGCTGCGTCGAGGTGCATTAATGGAAAGTTAAGAGGAAGGTAAAAAGATGCAAAAGCTCTCGAGGTTCCAGGATGACTGGAACTTGGAGAGAATTCTCAATTAAGTGAATGCAGTAATTTGTGTCCTTGCTTATGGTGCCACGGGGTGGCTGTAGTCAGGAGGTAGGGCAGGTCATCTGCTAATCGTAACGTTGGTGGTTCAGTCCCTGGATGCTCCAATCTGCATACTAAATGTCCATGGATAAGATACTAAACCCAACTTGCTCTCCGGATGCATCCATGAAAGTGTGAATGTTAAGCACAAAAATATGTATGAACAAGCCATACAAACTGCTTTGAATGCTCCAGGGGAGTAAAAAAACCACTATATAAGAATCAGTCCATTTGCCCTTTAGTTTTAAGAAAAACGTATTGGACGAATTAACAGTTTCCATTTAGAGACAATGGAACAAACTCTGCAGTCATTTTACTTTGAAACAGATGAAATGCTACCACAAAGATAGCGTTTTGCAAAACAAAGTTTTCAGTTTAAATGATTTGTCTCCTTTCAGGTGTGTAGCTAACTCTTTTTTGCAGTTTCTCTCACATTGAAATGAGATCTGGATAAATCATTGCCTCAAACTGATGTGGGACTTAGAAAAACAAATTAACTGAACGCGTCCTTTAAAAAGAGTTATTGCTTTCTTTAAATCCCATATGTCACTATGCTGCTGAAGGTTTAAACATTTCCCAGTATTTGAAAGCTCAGCTGGAGCTGAACTCAAAAGTTAATGTAATGCCCATGAATTGACCTTATTTGTTTCTTAAAAGCTTAAAGTCTACTTCTCTTGGTTACTATAAGTTGTGTGGTGGTAAAACGCTCTTTTACTGCACGAATGCAAATCTGCTCTCTCCCCTTTGCTCTCTTTCACCACTCTCACTTATCACACTACTTCTTTTGGGGGTCCTGTTCCTGCTTGACGTCCTGGTAAGCAATTTCCTCTGCCTCCATTTTTCAGACCATAATTTTGATTGATAATTATCGTTGGGGACATAATTCTGTTGAGCCACCCTGCAGAGTGAAAGACTAGTAGAATAAAATAGAAATGGTGTGTTGTTGGGTGCATTCGAGCGTAGCCACAACAAATGAATGGATAAATCTCTCAGAGCTGCACTCGGCACTGCCGATTCAAAGAGACCAACAGTCAGTGCCGCAGAGAGAGGAGAAAACTTGCTTGTTCGTGACTGGCTTTCTCTCTCTCTCTGCAGCTGAACTTTACGGCCTTTGGTTTCAAACAAAGAACTTGTGATTGTCTTCTGTTTCACAGTCTGCCGTTTTTGGTTTTAAAAAATCTTCAAAGACCACTCATGTCCTGAAGGATTATCAGGCTCATTTCCACCAAACTTTAAAAACCTTGACAATCCAAGTGGAAATCCACATCAGAGGCTTGATTCGGCCTTTTGGCCGGCCATGTTTATCACTAATAATAGCACACTTAGTGGGCACAACAATGCCTTGTGAGATTAAGAGTCTTAATGTGTCTGGCATCACCATTTGTGTAGTTTTTATGACTGGAAATAGCTTTATTTTATTCAGCATGATACCAAGATTAATGAAGTGTATCAGTTTGTTTATATCATAATTGAGATATTAGTGTAGTTTGAATTGTTGCAGAAATATAATGATTATTTCAGAGAAATTTCACCAGTTCTCAAATATATGTTAAAGAACAGATGGTTCCAAATAATATGCTGAGTCATGACTAAGGTGCACTGAGGCATTTTCAGGTGTGCTGTGACATTTTCTGACAACCATATGTTATTATCACAATACATGACTGCACAAAAACTCATTTATTTACTAACTGCATCAGTTCTCTTAACCTGAGTATGTCATCTTTGGAGAGTCCTTGGCTAATGCTAACATTATACCAAGAGAGTTAAAGAGATTCTTGGTAATCGAATATTCCCTCTGAGACAAACTACTTCAGAAGAGTGCTGCATCTGAACAGACAGACAGTATTTCTGTTTAGGCAGTATGAAAATACCTGACCAGCTGATGGAGGTCATCTAGAGCCTCATCCCATGATGTCACTCGTGCAAAAAGTGTCATGCTAGGTCCAGATGTTGCAAATGGGCTTTTAAATGTGCCGTCATCTAACAATTAAATCCAAAGAATGATAGCATGCCAGATGGCATAGAGGCTATTTTTGGCTATAATGAATACAAATAGGACTTGGGCACCAAAGTTTAATAACCAGTGCTATAGCATATTGACATATTATAATATTAACAATTCTTCCTTATTAGATCTTGTGATTTATGTCTAGAGCTGATGCACAAATCTTTGCAGTGGGTCAGTGCAGAGTCGGATAATATTTTTCAGACTTGTGGCGCATGTGCTGACAATGGGAAACCCAAAATTCAACTGTTACTCGATCATACTGCAGCTGTCCCCACCAGATATCACTTTGTAGCTGATGTTTGGTTGCTAGCTACCAGGCTCTGGTTGCCAGGGTAACCATCTAATGTATTTACTGGGGGTCCATCATATGCCAATCACTGATATACTGCCCTTTGAATGCTAGTCTTATCAATCGCTCACCTTAGGGTCACTTCTTGGACCCACGTGACTCTGAATGACTTTCTATGTGCTGCCATAGATTGCTTCCAGTGTGGACACAGATTAATACTCTCAGAACTGTATGGTGTTTTATGGATCAGGTTTTCATGCACTCAGTTCCAGGTTTAAAAGCAGAGATGCTAGAACAGCTTGTTTCAAACAGCGGATAGACTGAGGGGTTGCCTTGTATGAGATTTTATTTTTTTTTATAAAGATTACTTTGAACTGTAAATCATATTAAGCTACTCTAGTAGACAAAGATTAACAAAAATATGGAGCTATAAATGAGCAAATAACTTGTGGTCCCTTTTATTCACAAAGCTTTTGGATCGACTCATTCTTTGTGAAACAGCTGCATTTTCAGACTGACAGCTCATTAAAAGGTTCCTAGCTGAGACGGTTGCCTTGGGCTGTGGTTGAAATTAGAGTAACATGACAGTATAAACGTTGTCATGTGTGGCACAGTCACACAGTGACTTGTTAGCACAGATGTAACATCTTACACCCTAATTTGCAGCATGTAATTTGCAAACTTGACAGATTCAAAAGGTTGGTACAGCAATCATATATTTGATAATTCAAATGAAATAATAATTTATGTAGGCAATTCTATTTAGTTCCTGTAAAATCACATATCCTAATTAGAACAAAGGGAAATGCTGTGTGCATTTAATTGTAAAAGTTTAAAAGGTGATTTGATGAATTGCAATAGAATCCTCATGTTTACATTTTTCTTCCTGTGCAAAAACAACTGTTGGTAACTTGGTTTAAAATTCAGATTTTTGTCAACAAGGATAATCAAATACGTTGAGAATATGTATAGCCGTGATGAAATAGCGCTTACTATATATAATTCATGATAAATCTAAAAAAAAAAAAAACCCAGACATACAGTTTTGCATTGTTGGTTTGATGTAATGAAATTTAATGTGCTTACATTTTTGCATTTTTGGCCGACAACAGGATCGCATTATCTCATCTCCCTTCTCCTGTCACTACTGCGCAAAATTTGTTTGCAAATTATGTCAGAGGCTCTTTGAATCATTTGATGATTGGTTGTCACACCAGCATCAGGTCAGAATTTCCTGAGAGCAAGATTAAGCGAAGGACTTCACAGGCATCACCGAGCTGCGACTGGTGCATCGGAAGGAATATTTCAAGGGGACAAACAGTGTGCATCGTGATCCTCCACCTTGTCCTTTAGAGAAGTCCTGCTTCAGCTGAAAGGGACTACATTCACATGTAATGTATTACCTTTCATATTAGGAGGAAAGTGTGGTATTTTCTGCCAATTACCCACAAAATAACGGAACGCTATGAGATCAGTGATACACAAACAGCAGAAGCGTCCAGTGAGCTTATTTTACCTCAGAAGTTGACTCTGCTCTATCCTTGGAGTCCTCAGAGGAAGAGATTAATATTATCAGTGTGTACACTAAGCTCGTTTTCCCTCTTCACTTTTGCTTTAAAAGGACAGAGAACATTAATCGCTCTGCGGCCCATTAAGTTCTGCTGAAAAATCCAACACACCTGTTTAAATATTTTGTGAATTCCCAGCTCCTCAGTGTGCCATTACTTGTTCTGAATATTAAGAAATAAGATCTTTATTGCACACAAATACGTCTCATTGCTGTGTGCTTTTGGAATTTCATGCTATTCAGTTTCTCTCTGAGTCTTATTCTCTTAAGGTTGATTTTTACGAATGACTTTAATGCCCTTTTAGAGCATGGAAGCTGAGAAGTGTAATGTAGTTTTCTTTTCTGATGACTCCTCTGCTGCAGTAGAAAAGTACATTGAAAATTTCAGGAGTATTGATTACTAATGCATTAAACTTGATGCCTTTTTGCTTCTCATACATGTTTTTATTTTTGTTGCTTTTTTTTTGATTTCTACTCGTGTGTAAAACATCTGTTATCTCTCTTTAATCCCCCTAGAAGCTCTTCTAACTTTTAACCTTACCGTTCATTCTTCCTCCAATCACAGTGATGCTGATGATGGTTTCCAGTATTGATATATTTCCCTCAGGCAGTGACCACAAGAGTGCTGAGTCATCTTGGATGATTGAATCCAGCTTGGCTAATCTAATTCTCTTGTGGCTTCGAAGAACTGAACCGTGCAGATTAGCGTAACTAGCTCATCTTGGGTCACACAATTGATCTTGGATTTTTTTAAGCGACACGCAGTCCCCAGCACATGATGACAGTCCCCATTTCTGCAGATATTATAGCTTTATTTCTGTGCACTGAGAGAAGCTGGTGATGTGAAATCCATTTTTATGTAGAGACTCCGATATAAACTATTTTAATTAAGCATTACTGAACCAGTAGATTTCTTTAAAGGGATCAAATATTAATGTTTAATGTGGTTAAATCAGGAATGCCAGTATATTGATCCATATATTAATTTGAGTGATTGTTACTGTTGTCCACAGCAGCTTTATACTGCATAAAAAGTTTCTCTTACTTGGTCCCCGCAGCATTTTGAAGGCAGCGTGACTCACGTCCATAAATCTGCAGCATTGCCACGCCAGAGGGTAGTGCTATTTTGCACAGCAATCCACCGTGCTTACATTGATTAAATCGTATGCAGTGGCACACGGTAGCTGCAAAAAGCATTATATAATTCTGCACACATCAGACAATGCAGTTTTAGTTTTACGCCAGATGTAGCAGGATTCAAACCGCATACACAAAGGCTCAAATGTGAAACGAGCCTTTGTTCTTTTTGGCCGGTGGTGGTTTTCACCTTGGAAATCTCCCATGGGTGCCATTTTTGCCTGGACTTTTTCTGATTGTTGAATTATGAACTCTGTTCTTAACAAAGGCAAGTGAGGCCTTCAGTTCTTTCAGCGATGTTCTTTTGTGACCTCCTGGATGAGTCATTGGTGTGCTCTTAGAGCTGGCCTCTCCTGGGATGGTTCACCACTGTTCCAAGTTTCTCTATTTGTGGATAATGACTCTCCCTGTGGTTTGATGGAGTCACAAAGCCTTAGATTTAGCTTTTCCACACTGATAGATGTCAGTGGCTTTAATATGATGCTTGTTTAGATCTTTTAGCCAACTTTAGTTTATCTGACAGATTTTGTTTAAGTGATTTGTTGATTCTACAGGTTTGATGGTTCTCACTCCGGATCTGTCTAATGAAATTGAACTAAGTGTTTCGAAAATTTTGGTAAATCGCAGTTATTTCAATCAGAAATTAACAAGGGATTTCTATATGTTTAATACTTTAACAACCAGGTTTGGTGGCCAGATCAAGCCTTAATACAACATAAGAGAGTTATAATACAACTCCTCCCTTATCCAATTATCATCAAGCAGGGAAATTGGCTATAGAGACCAAACGTTTTGCAGCGGGCTATAAGCATACTGGAAAATTTAACATGGGAGTTCCTGGAGACCGACTTGCTTTTGGAGCAAGCATAAATTGGCAATTTCAGTTTTTCAGACTTTTTTTTTTTTTTAGTTTGTTTGTTGTCATCTTGTTTAAAACATGAGCAAAAGAAGAATTATTTATAATTATAACAATTAAAGAATTAATCCCGGCACATTGTTGTCAAATAAATTGCTTCATTAATATTTATAATAACTAAAAAAAGATTACTTTGGGGGGAAGAAGCCAGATAAAATAAAACAAACTGCTAAATTTACACACGAGAACTTGTGTTTCTTTTCAGAATAAGCTATGCTTTTGAAACTCTGTCCCAACCTATCGAGCAGCAGGAGTTTCAGCAGGGGGCACGACTCCAAGGCTGTGCAGTACAGAACCCAGCAGACAAGCTGCACAGAGAGATCCTATACACATAATGCACAAGGAAATAGATGCCCTTGTCAAGTATAGCAATGGGAAACTAGCACAACAGCAGCCTGTGGTGTTGGAGAGAGTAAATTATCAACACACCCAGTAACGGTGTTGTCTAGCAGTTGGATGAAAATAGTATAACTAGCTGTTATGTGTGTAGAATAATATCATGAGAGGCTTTGTCAGGTTTTAAAGATCACCTCATTTTCTTGATGTATTGCTCTGCCAACTAAAATGAGGCTTCGCCACTGCTTAATATGTATCAATAATTAAAATGATATCAGTCTTTGTGATAAATTTGTAATTAATTCATTCATTCATGCTGTCTACTACTTTTAAAGTCTACAGAGGATACAAAGTCTCTGTTTCCAACTCAGACTCGGGGTTGGTTTCATTTTCCAAAGGATAGAAATTAAGCTACGGTTAGAAGTACGACTGCTATCGTTGTCAGGGAATGCAGACTTTTGGACGCTCGCGCAGTTACAGTGAGGAGATTTCCAAGATCCAAGGCTGCTGTTCTCTACTAATGCAACTGCCAGTCACAATATGCATTGTGTATATATCTATTAATATATCAGTTATCAAAAGAGAGTTTTCTGAAGTGTTAAATATTATAATATAGCAATTTTATGTTTCCAATAATTAGCCTAGTAGAAAAAAATTCTCAAGTTTTTGACCTTTCTTCTTATTATTATTATTATTATTTACATTATTCTATTGTTTTCAGGTAGCAGGATGACAGTCAGGTGTGAGTGTGTGCCCTGGTTTATGTAAAGATCAGGGATCAGCCCAGTGTCTGAGCTTCACAACATTGTTTTAGGAAGTGAATCATGAACAAAGAAGATCTCCATGGACCTCAAAAAAGGCTTATTGATGTTCAGCAGCAGTCAAACAGACAGACTACAAATGAAGGAAATGAAGAACATTGCTTCACCCGACTGGAGTGTCCAGTGTTCCCTCACAGAGCACGGTGTCTAATAGTGTGAAAGGTCACATGGGAACCCAGGATAACGTCTAAGCAGCTTCTCACATTGTGTACATGTTCATGAATGAGAAGTTTACTAACACTAAAGGATGAATCAGAAGGCTGTTTGAACCGGGAGCTTATCCCATCTGTAAAACGTGGTGGCCGCATTATGACTGTTTGAGACGGTTATAATTAATCTGCACCAGGGCGGGTAATCATCGATAGAATATTACTGCAAATTTATAAAGAATGAAGCAACATCTGTTCATGAACTGAACATTAAGAGAAAGTGGGTGATGCTGAATTTAAAAAAAAAAAAAAAAAAGCATCAGCATACAAGTTGTTTTACCAAAAAATGATCAAAGAAGCAAGATGATGTTTTGGAAAGCCCGAGTCAAAGTCCTGACCTTCTTCCAGCAGCCTGAAACAAGCAATTCACGTGATGAAACTAACAAACATCCCAGAGCTGAATGTGTTCTGATAATTCAAATGTACAAGTCCTCCAAGCTGGTGTGTAGGACTGTTCAACAGTTTTCCTACATTTTAAGGTTTGCATACATTTGCTTCTTGCACAGTAATAGAAATACTACTCGGCTAACAAACCACTGAGTTTTTTCATATATATGCTTTTAGGATTTGTGTGTAATTGTAATATTTAATTCAAATTTAAAGAAGTCACAGACCATCAAGCACTAATGTACATACCCTTTATTAATATGACAGGGTTTTGTTGTGTGTGTTAGGTGCTGGGCAGTGCTGGAAATTGTCCCGCAGACATCATTCCCAGAGAGGAGGATGACACCGGAAACAACAACCAGGCCTGACTACAGCAGCCCCTCTGGTCCTCCATCCTCAGTCTCCTCACAGAAATACTCTAACATCTCGCTAGAAGAGTGAGTCTGTACTTAAAGTGCTTACCTCTCCTGTTCTGTCTTTCCATCTTTAGCCACAAGCCTGACACTTATGGTTGTAACCTTTGAATAAATATGTGCTAATATGTAAAGCAGGGTTTCAAATCTGTCCTAAACAGCTGTTTGGAAGTTTCTTTATCAAGAAAAAGCTCTTTGCTCACTGTTATCTGCATGTTCATGTGTAAACCTATTGCTCGGGTTTTGCAAAATTTGTCTGCTCACTGCAGAACCACTAGATCACTTGTTTCAAATACAGGCCAATCGTTTAGTATTCACTTTAGAAACAGCAGGTGTTGGACACTCAGTCGAGGTTCAGTTTGTGCGAGTGTTGTTTCTTCAGTGGGTGTCGTTCTCGCTGTCATGAAATCTCTTTTTTGTGTGTTGGATACTGGAATGAAACAAAGACACAAATTTTCTATAAAAATCCAAAGGAAGTGGTGTCCATGCTTGTGCCTTGCCTCAGTGCATCTTTGATTTCCATCTTGCTAATATTAGCTTAGAAAAAGGGCTCTCATCAGGATGCAAGGAACACTCAGATTTCCCACTCATGTTGGCTTGAATATTGACGGTTGATTCATAGACCTTGAGAAACAATAGCTGAGAAAGAGTTAAGAGTAGTTAGAAATAGATATGAACAGGGGTTAAAGTGGGCCATGGGATGGTTTTGTTCTCACCTTCACTTAATAAGCAATTATAACAATGTGTGATAACTGTGCTGTCAGAAATCACAAAAGATTTAAGAGAGGATAGCAGAAGAAGATAAGAGATCACATTCAAAGGTAGCAAGTGACATCCGATCAGCTGGTAATTTAAAGCTTACCTATGTAACGTCCTGATTTATGTTGGATTTTTTCATTCAGAGTGTGGATCTGGACAGGTGTTGCTGAAGTTAATTCAAACTTGGAAGTGATTATGAAGGTTATACTGACAGCAGGTGCAGGCTTAACTGGGCAGTTTGCAGTACTGTGGTACAGCTCATAGTGATGAACTGCACTCCAGCCACAGTTCAAATGCTTGTTAATGAGCTAATAACATGGCAGAAACCTAATGCGTTTAGAATACCAGCAGAAGACCACACTTGGTGGCACTCTATCAGCTGACAACGGCAAACTGAGCTTGCAGTTCACACAGGCTCACCATAATTGGACAACAGAAGGTTGGAAAAATGGTGTCTGGTCTGATTAGTCTTGATTTTGCTTCAGCATTCAGATGGAGGGGTCAGAATTTGGTGTAAACAACATGAAAGCATGGATCCATCCTGCTTTGTATCAACAGTTCGGGCTGGTGGTGGAGGAGGATATTTTCTATGCAATGCTAATACTAACCGAGCATCGTGTAAACACAACAGTCAGATTATTGCTGCTTATCATGTCCATCCCTTTGTGACCACAGTGTTTTTCACCAGCAAAGATGAAGGTGAAGTATAACTTTGAAGGAAAGACGCTTTTAAAAATATGATTTGGAACGCAGCTAAGAACATCTGCCTGTATATTGTAGAATGTTGGTGGCTAAAGCAACGTAGAGTAGCAAACCTCAAAACCAGCACCGGTCAGGTGGTCATAGCCTTCACATAAAGGGAGCAAATGTACCGGAGCTCACAATAATGATTGTTCGAGTCAGTTAACCTTGAGGCATTGCTACTTGGAAGTTCTGGTCCCCACCTCCCAAATCCCACTCTAATCCCAGCATATGAAGCACTGAGAGACAGACTCAGTGGACAGTATGTAAATCTGGATATTGAAGGGCATAAATGCCACACCTTGAAAGGAGAGAACCAGAGGATAGCAGATATTCCAGATTAAATGTCCTGTGTTATCTGTAGTAGAATAACAGTGTCAAATAGCAGTCATATCAGGTCAGCCTTTAAATAATTTGGCAGGTATGAAGCTCTTTTTATGCCATTACATTATCCACACCCATTCTGAGATCATCAAAAAATGGCACCAGATTTCCATTTCTGATACTAAGTTGGCTTTTTGTCATCAACATTGTACAGTATGCCATTTCGTTGATGGCCAAGTTTGACAGTGATGATACATCAGCAGAGAATTGTGTGAATATGTGCAATTAGCAGCTCTTGTACTGAATATGTAATTATTTCAAAGCATCTTTGAATTGTAATCGCTCCCTGGCTCAGGCTTTCCCTTTCCATTAAATCCTCTTTCATTACACTGATTTGCAGAACAACCATTTTTCATTCTGATTGCTTGGCATGAATTTTTATTTCTGTGTTATTCTTTTCCCCCCTACCCGTCTCTGCTCATTGTTCATCTCTTTAAAAAAAAAAAAAAAAGGAAAGGAAAAAAAACAGAGCTCCTGTGACCCACATGGCTGAGACAACCTCAGTGACAGGTACCTGCACTTCTGCCTTTGCAGAGCTTTTCTATGCCAACAGTGCCCCCTAGTGGCTTTTTATAAATCATCTATTAAGATCACATGGTTGTTTATACTGTTCCAAATCCCAGTCCTCTAACCTTGTTCCCCTCATCTGTTGAGTCTTTCAGAGCAGCTTTGTGCTTTTAAAGCCATGGTGGAATGAAGGATGGAATATAAACGATAAAAGTAAGGACAGAGGATTTTGCAGCCTTGTCGCTAGTCTCATGTGTCACTGGGATCAGAAACTACTGTTTGCTTTTAGACTGTTGCAATTAGACAAAAAACGATTTGGGAGTCTTGGAAAGTCAAAGTAAAGGTGATTGGAGAACATTTGTCCATCTGGAAAATGTTGGAAGGCTCACCTGAGGTGCTGGGCTGTTGATAAGTCTGCCTTTATCAAGTCCTTGGCTCGCTCATCAAAGGATGTGCATGCTGGAAGTGTCCATGCAAACACAGAAAGTTTCCATGCATCCTTCACCTTTAGTTGTGCTTTGTGCTTTATATATATTTATGTATATGAAAACGGCACCTTCAGTGACTTATGCTGTCGATACATCCCTTTGAATGTTCCAATGGCCTTGCTGTTGGGGAAGTTTCACCTTGATAATCGTGGGCTTTGTTGAAATTTGTTGACAACTGACTCCTCAGTTTAGATTTGTTGCCACTATGAAGTTAAAAAGAGCTTTCACAACTGACTTGCCCCTAAATTAACAAATAAAAACAGCATTATAAGCTATAAAATCCGTACCTTTGTGTGAACAACCACTTCAATGTAATTCCTAATTGTTCTAAAATAGCTTAGCAAACTGCAAATGGATATTGGTCTTGATCTAATAGTAGAAATAAGATATAAGGTGATTTCTTGCTTAAAGAAATGTTTACTCTGTGTTATGAATGAAAACACATCTGCTCATCTGTTCATAGTGGTTATGATTTACTTTCAGTTTGGTAAAAGTCTGTTTTAAACATCATTTGTTGGTTTGTCTCTGTCAGGACGACAACCTGATGATTGCTTCTTTTTCACCCAAAGTAGTGCCAAGGCCTAGCCTGACATGTATTTCCACTCAAAGGTTTGGTGCCAATGCTAAAAAACTGGTAGCATTATGATGCCACAAAGTTGGAACCACTGTTGTTAGTCGCTTTGGGCCATATTCATTGCATTAATATATTCATTTCCATTCATGCTTTAGAGCATGTCTTGTGTTGGGCTATATGTGGGATTTCTCACAGCAGTGGAACCTGCAGTCCGAGCCTTCAGCCGTGGGTTTCTTGAACAGGATGTCAGGGTTGGGTAGAGGGAGGCTTTAGAGCAGGCTGTATTTAGACTCACTCAGTTGCAAATGGTGAAATAAGTAAAAATATGTACCCCATCTATGAATCTGTGGGGGGGAAAAAATAGTTGGTCAGAAAACAATTTCAAATCAGAGTTTAAAATGGTTGTGACAGTTGCCTTTGGCAGCATAGTACACACTGCATCTTTCATACTTTACAAGGTCAGAACATGAAAACAAGCCCCGCGTGCCTGTGAGTGCTGTAAATGGATCCCTGTTCATTGGGATGGATGTGCCTGAGTCTTGCATGCTTTCATTCAGATGAGTACAAGCGTCAGTTAAGCCAGCTTGGCACTTTGTGCAGAAAAAAAAAAGCTTCCCTCAGAGGTAAAACAAGCAGGTCAGCACCTTTCCTCAACCACCTGCCATCAAAGTACAGCAAGAGGTCATGGTCGTCTGCACCCATTTCCATGCATATTTCTATATAAAGCTGGAATTAATGCTCCAGGTTAATTAGAAAGTTGACTCCTAATTTGAGACCTGCTCACTGAGGCTGCAGGAAGTTTAATTGTATTATTTTACATTCTTGTTCGGGTTGAGGCAAACCAATACATCTCATCTAAATTTTAACATGTTTGAAATTGCTAAACGAACTAAAAACAAAATAATAAATCTACCTATCTTAATAACTATCTATCTATCTTAATATCTGATTGGTGATTGGTTGGGCTAACAAAGGAGTCCAATCAATCACCAATCCAATCAACCAGAAATTTCACACAGCTGGTTATAAATTGGCCAAAGGACACATTCAGCCTTTGCTCGTCACATCTGGCTTCAACAGTCAAGATGACAAAGTTGAAATTCTAATCTTGATACTTGAGTGGGTGAAATCAGAGGGCTACGACAACCTTTTATACCGTCTATGATTTATACTGTGGCTCCAGAAAAAGATGGGTGGTGAAAATGCCAACTTGGCTGCTCTGCAACTACATAAAACACAGACAAATTGTCCACTGGAGAAACAAAGGCTGCAGAAAGCTGTGGCCCTCACCCTGTTTCAAAACTGTCCTCATCCTTGACTTGGATCACAGACTGTGCATGTGTTGATGTCACAGTTTATTTAGAAATTGTCCCCCATTTGGTTGTGTGTGCTGCGACTCTGTGTATCTGAAAAGTGGAACATTTGTCATCAGTCCTGAAGCTTGTTTCCTTTCACAGAATTTGCTCAAAGTGAGAAACAAAAGCTGTTCCCCGACTGTCTAAGGCTTATTAGCTTTGGCGATTTGAAACACCACAAATGATGCACGGTGCGTCGTCTTTGCTGTTGCTTGTCCTTCTAATTAGCTTTGTCTCCCTTATCCCCCCGCTGTGACTCAGTATGTCTCAACCAAGAGTTTCAAAACTGGCTGCGCAGCCACTGCAGTAAGACTACAGAGGAAGAAGAAGAAGAAAGTGAAAGGAATTAGAAAGTAAGGCAGATGTGAGTTATTGTGCTGTAATGCCAGGATGTTGCTAATTTAAGGCAATACGTTAAGTCATACTCTAAGAAAAGGCAACAATAATCTGTGTTCATCAAATATCACATGACTATGTAAAGTTTCACCAGTAAACTGAGTTTTCTGGATCATTTTGCTTTAGATTAACCTGATTCCAAAGCATTTTTAAAATTATGTGAAGCCCAGCTAAATGAACATGGAATGGTGTTTACTTTAGCGCTCAAACATTTTTAAGTTTCGTTCCGGCATCAGAAAAGGCATCCAGTATAAAAGTCTGCCACGTCAAACATGCAGAGCTAGCTGCTGTGGTGACCCCTTGTGGTATTGCAACAGTCAAAGTAGGTTCTTCTTCTTTGATCAGCCTTTATTGAATATTTGTTTTTTACATTCTGCATGGGAGCAGTGTGGATTCAAATTCCTGAGATCACACAATGACAAATCTATTTTTGGGATAACCTGTTCACATCATAATAGAAAGCTTATTTGGCTTTGTCCTAGATGCCCAGGCGTTAGTTGGTTGGGTATAAAAAGCCAAAACTAATGTCTAATAAATTATAATCTGCATGAAAGCTATGAAGCTATGCAGCAGATTTCTGGTGGGTTTTTTTTCTCTGGACAGTGTTAAATTTGTAATATTTTTATCATCCTCATTGGTATAAAAGGATGCAGCGAGGTGCAGATCAGTGTTGTCAATCACCGATGAAAATCCATCAGGCTTTATGCATAAGAGACACGTCTCTAGTTATATTTGCCTGTTTTTAAATTAAAAATTAAAAACTGCTGTTAGGTAAAATTTGACTTTCATGAAGACTTTGATACAAATGAAAATCATTTATTTTAATTTGCTTAAAAGAAATACATCTTTGCAAAATAATTTTGCGACACCACAATCAAACAAAAACATGAAACTCGGACTCGCTGTCAAAACAGGCGTAAGATATTCTGTGTTTGACTTAGAAGATTTGTTGTGTTAAGAGAACACATCGATTTTGATAATGACGCTCAGGCTGAAAATATTATTATCGCTGCTTTCGTTGACCTTGATATTTAAAAGCTCGTGCTCTTTGCTGGTGCACGTGCACGTGTTTTTGAGTCGCTCCATGCTTTGTCTGGTGTTCACTGAGTTTAGCAGATGCTGCAGTGCAGCTGATGACCCTACCAGTAAGTTGATGTCATCAGGAAAGCAGAGGTTGTTGAAGGTGGCTTCTGACTAGCACTCCTACGTCACCTGTTACATCCAAGGCCAGTGTCATAATGTTCTCAGTGGAAATAAGACTGTGCTGAATTCAAAACATTCTGCAAGTGTGACGTGAGGATTCTCAAAATAACTAATGCGAACTGCCTTTCTGACACATCAACTGTTTGTCTTTTTTTTTTTTTGTTTCTTTTGCATGCGACTCTCTCCTCATGGTTCCTTTTCATTTATATGACAGGGACTGGTTGCAGCAGACTGGTACAAACTGATAATCATCCCAGCACACTATTTTTGTCATGGGTGACGCTCGGCTCTGTTTTGGCAGTATGATCATTTCATCTGCCTGCATTAATTAAAAAAAAAAAAATCCTTGTAGATCCTTTTTGTTTTCTCAGAACATGCAGTCAAGGAACTAATTCTCCTTAGTTTTCAGAGTTCCTGTAAGCGGTGGTGTCACTGTTGACTTTCAATACACGGGGAAAATTCTCTTGCAAAGCCATATTTTAAAGTTTTTCTGAACAAAATGTGTATATTTTGTTTTTGGAGGTTTGGGGTTTGTTTTTTGTTTTTTTACCTCTTCATTGCTTTTTAATGCCTACCTTGTAGCCTTCAGATAGTTGTTTAGCCTCATAGCAGTTTTTCTAGATGGCTGTAGCCATTTTCTTTTTCTTTTAAGTCTTGCAACCCCTCAATTGTCACACACATCACAGTACAGCAAACGGGGAGAGATGTGAAACAGATACTCGGGCTCCTGTTCTGAAAAGTGAGGGTATCCCTGAACTGTCAGTCTGCAGCAGTACCGGTCAATTCGCTGTTAATTGTATGTTTGGAAGAGGGGCAGCAGTTCAATCCCACGAGGGCAAAAAACAGCAAACATACCAATGCACTACCAATAAAGACGGGAGCGTCTGGGGCACAGAGAGCTGCTGTGGGAAATCTGAAGCAACCAATTATAGAGCAGCCACGGGTCACCTGCTTACCAAAGCTTAAAGACCTACACACACACACACACACACACACACACACACACACACACACACACACACACACACACACACACACACACACACACTGCTGCCCTCTGCCCCTCACATAGGAGGTAAACTAATGAACACAAAGATAAATCATAGTTTAAAAACAATCTGCAATAAAATAATGAACTGGCCACTGGGTACACAGTGCGATTAGTCATAATTTATTTTTAACATGTTTAAGTAGTGTTTCTTCTCCGGATAATTAAGAGGGGGGGAAGCATCCCACATTAACCAGCTTGTACTGACAATCCTCCACAGACACACAGTGAGAGAGAGCCTCTTGTAATAAAGCAGCCAGCTTCACTACAGCACAGTAACACACACTGGAAGTCTGCCAAAGGGCCATAAATGTGTTTCTAGTGACTGTCAAAGCTCCAAAACTCCTGTGTTTTCAGTAAAGAAAAGGACGCTCTAGCAGCAGCTTCCCGTAGCTGTTAAGAAGCTCTGTCTCTGTGCATGCTACACTTGAGCAGCAGTCAGTCCCCAGTGTTGCCTGATCATTCACACTGTACTTGTTAAGTGGCCACAAAGCCGCCTCCTTTAGTGACACTGCTGAATCACTTCTTTCCATTTTTAAAAAATGCTTTAAGTGAGAATTCTACCTAAGCAACAGGACACGACAGAAGTGATAAATTCACTTCAATTTTATTTATATAGAACCAAATCACAACAGTCATCTCAAGGCACTTGATGTTGAAAAAACAATTATACATAATAAATATAGAAAACTCCAACTATGACATGACCTGCTATGAGCAAGCACATGGTGACAGTGGGAAGGAAAAACTCCCTTTTAACAGGAAGAAACCTCCAGTGGAACCAGACTCATGAAGGGGCCGCCATCTGCGACTGGTTGGGGGTAAGGGGAGAGAGACAAGACATAAGACACACTGTGGAAGACACCCAGAAATTAATGATTAAATGCACAGTGCTGTTCAAACACATGTGAAAATGTAAAAGAGGTGATTGAAGACGACACTCGGTGCATCATCGGAAGGCCCCAGCAGTCTAAGCCTATTGCAGCGATTCAGGGTCACCCAATCCAGGACTAACTATATGCTTTATCAAAGAGGAAAGTTTTAAGCCCAGTCTTAAAGATAAATAGTTTGTCTTGCAAATCCGTACTGGGAGCTGGTTCCACAGGAGAGGGGCATGACAACTGAAGACTCTGCCTCCCATTCTACTCTTTAATAAATATCCTAGGAACAACAAGTAAGCCTGCAGTCAGAGAAAAGAGTGTACTGTTTGAGTGATATGGTAGTATATGGTCTTTAAGCTAAGGTTCTAATTATTCAAGACTTCGTCTGTGAGGAAAAGGATTTTATATTCAATTCTGGATTTATTTGGGAGCCAATATAGTGACAAATATGCTCTTATTTTGGTCCCTGTCAGTCTCACTGCGGCATTTTGGATCAACTGAAGGCTTTTTATGTTTTTAAAACAACCTGATAATAATGAATAACAATAGTCCAGCCTGGAAGTAGTAAATGCTTGAACTAGTTGAACTAGTTCCATCAGCATCATTCTGAGATAGGATGTCACAATGTTTCTGGAAGCCAGTAACACAGTAATAATCTGGTTAGACACTATGGTTCTAAGATTTTTAGGGCTGGAGAACCTCAACATTTAACATCGCCGAAACATTCAGTACTCCAACATTCAGCTGCTGATGTTTGCCTGCATCAAAGGAAAAATATGAATGAGAGAGAGACAACTGGAAGTTTATTTTCAGCATGAAGCGAAAGATGTTTTGGCCCAATCAGCCAGAGAACATCAAATCATGGTTAAGCTTTCTCATACAACAGTGACTGTTTCGTCAAGCTTTTTTCAGCTGCATCCTTAAGCACTGCCATGCTGTGGATCATCTGCCTCTGTGTCTCCTTATCCCTAGCATCCTCCTCTATCACAGCAACTGTGAGCATGTTCTCCTTCACTACATCCTTGAACCTCCGTTACATGGCAGCTCCATATTCAATATTCTTTGTTCAGTATATCCACTATCGTTCCTTACAGCCATCTCAGCCTGCCCTCCCTAACTTTATCTCCAAGATTCCTTGTTTTACATAGCAGTCCAAAATCCAAAGACTTTACTGTCATGTCTGCCACAAAAGAACAGAAGTTTATGTAGGTTTATGTGTTTTCTTCATAAAATCCCAACTTATGATTTCAGTCTTATTTGGTTCTAGGTTTCTTTTAATAGACTGAGGTTTTTAAAAGGTCTTTAGAGTCATTGATTGAATTTACAAATGTGGCAGGAACCCTGATGGTTCCAATCCCCCCGACAGCAGGGCTTTCTGATATTGGGCTGTGCACATCCCATATCGTGTGAAGCTTGCAGTTAGAAAACTTTCTATTTCTTCTCTTTAGTGATTAATAAGACTTTTTGAGTTCTTCAGTCTCATTGATAAGCATTTGCTTCTAAGGGTGGAGACGCTGCTGTACGTCAGCTTCAGTGAGGTAAACAATGTGGCGTACCTTTGTCTCATTGTTTCATTCAGCTCCCTAGTTTTGTTTCAGTTGAGTTGAAGGTTGTTCTCTTCACTATGGTGGTATGTTATATTTCACTGTTATGCAATTATGATGCAACTCCAAGTTTTCACGTGTGCACACCGACTGTTGTTGTCATATTCTCGAGTCTTTAACTTTCTCTAACCTCTTTTTACAGCACAACATTTAGTTCTGTTAGTTTGGCTGCAAAGAAAAACAACAGAGTAACTAATGAAACCTACAGCACATTACAGCAGCAGCAGACAAATGGCTGAAATTAGAGTTTAAAATGGAAACACTGATTCATAGGTTTAGCCCTGACCTGCCATATGCTTTACTACCATTTGTGGCTAATTTAATATTTAGGACAATATTTTCCCCCTGCTGTAGTATTCTTGTTTCTCCCCAGGAGATCCCTCTGCCGGCCGGGAGTTGGCCAGCTCCCAGCAAACCTGAGAGAGCCAGGCTCTATTTCACTGACTCCTAATGAAGATTAATTAATGTAGAGGGGAGCCATTTATAAATGATAATTACTATTAAAAACGTAAAGGGTCAGAAAGATTAATGTAGCATAAGACAGCGCAGGTATGTCAGTACAAAACCATATGCTCTGCTTCAAGTGTGTTAAATGTTGTTTCCCCAAAAGACAAACATCAAAGGAAATCGGTCAAATCAAGACATGCAACTTATCATATATACAGATACATACAAGTGTTACTGAATACAACATTTGATCATTATGGTTGCATTTAAAGTAAAACGAGCAGTGTACAGTTAAGGGCGGGGCTGTTAAAACTCCCCACCTCGCCTCTGTGACATCTGATTTTATCAGATGGTACATGCCTCCGTCTTTTATATACAGTCTGTACTCAAAACAGTCAAATGAACAGTGCACAAGACACATTTTTCAGACGTAAGCCTTTACTTGGTTTGTCTATGATACTGGGGTGTGGCCAGTGTCTGTTAAGCTAATGCACTGCCACAGTCATATCCATGGTTTTTATGTGCAAAAGAAGTGCAGATCAGAGTTTTTTGTGTCCTACGTGTGAATTAAACTGAATTGTGCATTCCATCTTTCGCTTCCTCTGTAGATAATCCTGCTCATCATACAAAATAAGGTCCTGGAAATGCAAGTGGAGGTCGGCTTGTTGACAACAATGTTTCTGAGTGGACAATGAAATGGATTGCAACTGTGCTGCTAGAATTTATGGTGTGGTTCTGAAAAGCTTCAATTGATGTGAACTTAATTTAGCATTATATTATGGTTTGTTTTACGCCACTCTAACCTTGAAGAGAAACTTCTTCACCTTTAAAGGACACACGGACTATATATATGTATGTATGGGTTAACAGGGAGAAAATCCTCCCTTAATAACATTCAAATCCCTTTCTGACTTACTCACTGATTCAATTTCTCTGTTCAGTGAGGTTTACATAGATGAAATATATCAGAGGAAATTGACTGAGACTGAATCATTTTATTACTTCTTTGTGGGGAATCTGATGAATTGTGTCCTAAAGGTTTTTCTCTTAAAAAGTAGTTTATTTGTTATTTCACAAAATTTCTAAGAAATGCTGATAAAGTGTCACTGCCGGCGTTAGACATTAGATAAAGATTTTTGTTGCTCGGTGGCACATTTACAGCTGTGGCTGAGAGACCGGTTAACAGCAGTCAACTCACCTCCTCACAGATCTGTAACACTGAGATAAACTTATTTTCTGTTTTTTATTTCCATGTATTTGTTTGTCTGCTCCCCTCAGGTCAGAAAAAGCAGGAGAGATTGCCACTATTCCACTGACTAAGGTATGACTATCCAACCCTTTTTTGTGTGCTTGTATTGGTCAACTGGAAAATTTAGATATTTTTTAAATATTACAGATATTGTGGATTAAATAATAATCATAAATTGTTACCTGTAGGAAGCTATTTGAAAGAAAGATCACACACCCCATATTTCATTTGATAAAGTGCTTTGGCTCATGCACGCTAGATATAAATAACAGCAACCTCCTGGCAACAATCGAGGGTTGCACGTTGGTTCCATTGAATTTTTCTGCTGTCTGAAACAGATTACAGGTAGTTGCAACAACCAACTGATTCACCAGAGGTGGAGCGTGCAGCACCCTCAACCTCAGGTCAACCGTTTTTAATACCAAGGCAACTGCGAAAATTCCCTGGGGAGCATCAACCTGTCTCTAAACAAACTCAGTTTGACTTGAAGTGACTGCAGTTACTCTCAGAACACAGATTGCTAACATGTTGCAATCACTCAGAATAACTCTGCACTGATCACCACAACTTGTCTGCAATCTGTCTTTTGCAATAGGGGATCTGACTCAGCTGGTTGTCAAGTGACTTTTTTTTTCTTTTTGTAGTTAAATTGCTGTCCTGCAGCAACAACGTTGCCATTTGTGTCTGCAGATGCAATTTTCACCTGCTGATCACAGTAATCCACTGTTATCACAAACAAGATTGCATGCGATCTTGTTTGTGCCCGGTGACCCCTTCAGTCACCGGGCGATCGTGGCTCAAGAGTTGGGAGTTCGCCTTGTAATCAGAAGGTTGCTGGTGCGAGCCCCGGCTTAGACAGTCTCGGTTGTTGTGTCCTTGGGCAAGACACTTTACCCGTTGCCTACTCCGGGGTCAGAGGGCCCGGTGGCGCCAGTGTCCGGCAGCCTCGCCTCTGTCAGTGCGCCCCAGGGTGGCTGTGGCTACAATGTAGCTTGCCATCAATGTGTGCGTGAATGGGTGGATGACTGGATGTGTAAAGCGCTTTGGGGTCCTTAGGGACGAGTAAAGCGCTATACAAATACAGGCCATTTACCGTAGGTTGCTGGGTAGCACACCTACAGCAGACCGACTCCCTGTCTTTACCATTTTATCGACATCTTGAAAAAAAACAGCATCCCTTTGAAGATGAAGCGCCTTGAGGCGACTTTTGTTGTGATTTGGCGCTATATAAATAAAATTGAATTGAATTGAATTGAAGACAGCAAACGACAGCGAGTTGTAGCAGATTCCCATCTTCGAAGCACATGCTGGGCCAGATAATAGTTTGTGTTGCGATCAACTGCAGGAAGATGTGATCACAGTGTGTTTGTATTCAGTACAATACAAGAAACAGTGATTTTACCCTGCTAACAGCTTCCTGTGGAGCTAATGGAAACATGCAGCAATTAGCTATAGTGCTTGGCTTGGCCTAGCTCAAAAACTAATTAGCAGTCAGATCGCGCTTTGGAGCCATCCTGACCTGATCTCTTTAGAGAGAAAATAACTCAGGAGAATAAAGCTGCACCAGGCAAAATGTAATGTAGAAATCCACACGTTATCAACCTAATGCAAAAATGAAGCTTCCTGACTGAAATTAAACTTTATACAAACAGATGTTCAAAAGTCTGCAGGATTTTGTGTGTCACCAAACAAGGATATCTGCTAAATTCAGTTCTGCATCCACCTGTGTCATCGTGTCATTTTGGCACTGCAGCTTATGGTGGTCTATAGTGCAACCAACAATAACATCACAGATAGACTTCTACTGTCACAGCTCGTGACAATAGACACGACAAAGTGTGAGCGGAGAGGATTCTGGTCCAAGTCTACCTTTATGCATGCACGGCTTTTCAGTGTACAAACAAGCACCAATAAGCTTTTCCAATGTGAAGACCTATACCTTTATAAATGAAAGAAACATGAAAAGGTTTCAGAGGAGCAGGTCCTCATATTTTGCAAGACCCTCACAAAACATCCTAAAAATCCCTGAAACATTACTGCGGTCAAAAACATGATCTCCAGCATCAACATTCCCTCTGAACGTGAGCTCTCCAGCTTGTTTCGACTTTAATTTCAGCCACGTAGTGGGGATGCTATCTGCGACATCCTGCTAGAAAGCTTTGATGTGCAGGCCATCTCTGAAGAATTGCGAGGCCTCTGGTTTGTTGGCTGCATTTGCTGTGATGGGCCGATAAAGGCGAGCAGACGCAGCGCTACAAGAAAACATCAGTCTGGACCAGAGCTCAGTATACAACATGTTACAGAGGGATGTCGTTCTCATTTAGCCTTTTGCATTATGTTTGATCACCTGTATCTGCAACAGGAAATTAATTTCTTTCTTTCTTTTTAAAAACAAAAAACATTAAAATATTCTTGTAAATGCAGCGATTGCATAAAAGTTCTGAACTTTATTCAGGTGAAATTCATAATCCTATAAACGTTGCAATAACACCGGCAATAAACGTAAGAAATTAACCATCATGTAGGTGTCACCTTAGGTCAGCTTGGTATATTAAGCTTCTTCTTGTGTCCTCATTTTCCACACCCACCGCCATCCATCACCCCCCATGACATTCCCTGTAGATCATTAATGAACGTTACAGGGCTTATTCATGGGTGGCTGAGCTGATCCAGGTGTTTATAGCCATCAGCGTCACTGTGTCCTTCCTGGTTATGGGATCTGCTATGAAGCACACCAGTAAGTTGACTAATTCCCATAAACTGCTCATGAAAGACGAAGGTAGACCCTGTGACATCACTATTGGTTTAAGAAAGTTGGTTTCAGTTTCAGAAAACGGCATCTTTTGGAACTTCGATATTAGCGTCATCTTTCAGCTCTGGATGTTGCTGTTGCTTTTGTATTTAATATTATAGGAGAAAAAGAGAAAGCTGTGGGTATGCTATTTACTAGTGGTTCATCTCTGTGGTACTGCCACAATTGTTGATGTTTCTCTTGTTTATGTCGTGATTTATACTGAAGGAATACGCTGTGTAATGTTATGTTTTGACTGTTTCTTTCAGTCGATGGTCTGGTGAGCTCACTGTGGAGCAGCAAGCTGGAGTGGCTGACTAAAGCCTGGGAGCCAAAGTTGCCAAATAAACAGCACATCTGCTCAGCAAGAAGGTGATGATGGGGAGTAAAAGCGTTTAGTTTTCATGTGCCAGAGAGCATCATCAGCATCAGCTGTTCACATGTAAAAGTTAATAGTTTAATCAGTTATGTAATTATAATTATAGTTTTGCTTTAAAAACAAGTTAAAGTTGGTTGAAGTTGCTTTTTCATACAAAAACTTTAGACATTTTCTGGAGAATCACGTGGGGATGTTTTCCACGGTTGTGCTCTCTAATGCATGCCCCCTTGCAGGAAGTGGTTTGCATATTACTGGAAATACTCCATGTGATTAAGGAGAGGGTGCTGCCTGGGAAGACCACAGAGGAAGCAGAATATGTGATTCCCTCTTGCTGGCAGTGCAGGCTGCTCAATTCTCACATCAGCACAGTCACTGCATACTGGGAACTGGGTGGTTCAAGATTCGCCGCTGATTACATCAGACGTTTGTGCTTTTATGTGGACGACCTCTGGGTGATGTGCACAGAATTCATAGTTCAGGGCTGCAGAGCACAGTTGAAAATGGCTTATTCTTGGAATTATATGATAAATGTAATATTTTTCTTTAATAGAAATAATTACACAAAGAGATGTCATATTACAACCGGGCTCCACAGAACCTTTCATGCAGACATCCAGGTGATTATCGCATCATCAGTTGGAACGTAATAGAAAAACTAATTTTGAGGCTGTTAAATAAAATAAAATGCTCGTCACGTTGAGATGACCTGCTCGTCCTGTCCATTCACTGTGATGAATGATCCAGATGATCCTTGATCCAGCGTGTCTCCTGGCTTCATTAAGGCTTTCAACATTTGTTACTGAAATACAGTTATTAATAATCTCCAAGGCTACAACACAACAGCGCTCAAAATGATGGCATGCTAAAGCTCAAATTCTCTTTGATCGTTTAAATAAAGCTAGTTAATTATGGAGCACATTTTTAATCCAGGTTTAACAGTAATTATGGGAAACCAGGCCTCTTCGTATCAAAGAGATTTTAGCTTAGAATTCATTTTTGTCCCTTTTTATTGAAGGTTCTCAACATATCTACATCTGATGGAAACATGACAGTAATTTACATCATCTGTATGTGTCAATTCTGTACTTATATAAAGGATGGTCCAGTGGGTCCTACGCTGAAGGACTGTAATTAATTTCTTTGCGTTTAGACGATTGAGCTGGGTCTGGCAGATGCTTCTGGGTCTCTTCACTCAGTTAGAAACTCTGCGAAGCAAAGCTGAGCGCAGCAGTGAGTGTGATCCTTATCCACAACACTCTCCAGCTGGTGGATGAGCAGTGGCACCCAGGTCACTGCTCCTCTCCACAAGGCTTCCAGCTGGTGTCCTCTCTTTTACACCAGAGCAAAGAGAAGACAATCTAACTTTCAGTTGTTTTTGTCTTGTGACCCCTCACTCCTTCTTTGTCAAGAGATTCAAGAGCAAGCAAGCTTGAAATCCACCATATTCATTCATACTACACCAAAGAAGTAATAACTGCAGAAAAGTTTCCGATTTTTCACTATCTACGCTAGAAATTTCGATTGATTTGTTTTTTTTAACAGTTGGTCCACACAGCTTAAAAAAAAGAAAGAAAAAAGGGAAAAAAGGAAGCAAAAGCTTTGTTTCTTTGTTAGAGGACAGTCTGGGCAATGAGCTACTTTTTCTGTAATTTTACACATTTATTACTTACAGTTTATTACAGAGTCGTGCTGACAGATTTCTATATAAGGACACTGAGACATGATTTTGAAATAGTACTTGTTTTCTCTCTTATGGGGATAATTCAGCAGGCTGGAGAAAGAAAGGACTTTCTCTCATCTGGACTGTATGTGGCCCATGATGTAAAATGACTTTAATATCTCTGCTTTAGATCTGCAGACATCCTATCATGCCATCAGTCTAACATCCTTATAAGATGTATATGAAGATTCCTTTGATTCAGCATAGCAGTGTCAAACACTGGAGATCAAAATTAACAGCGAACCTTAAACTGAGTTGCTCTCTGAGAAATAGCAGGTCCCAGACCTGTAGCTTCAAAGCCTGAAATAACTGCAGGATTTACAGGGGAGACTCTCGCAAACGTCTAAAACATTCAGTTAAAAAGTACTCGAACTACCAGGAGTCACTGCAGAAATCATGCGGCGCGTCCGCAGGTTATTACTTATTTGTCTCGTCGTGATTTTAGTTTAAAGCAAACATAAAAACTGCATCGGCCTATTGAGGAGATTCACTTTGGGCACAAGACTTCGAAGTTTCACTCCTCTTGCACCATATTTGCACCAAAAAGCCACTCGAACCGATTTCACAGGCTGTTTACTCAGGTTCTCTCTGTCTCTGCCTCTCTCCTTTATAATTTAATCTGCAGCGTGTTTTCTCTCCCCCTCCACATAAATGAAGAAGAGGACGATCTGTGACTTGACGTATAATTCATCTGAAACGCTCTTCAGACGACGACTGATTAAGTTAATTTCATGCTTCTTATTTTTTTTCTCTTCCTTCCAGCGTGGCCAAAGGATTCATGTCACTGCTCGGGTTCGTTGTCATCTTTATTGTGTCGGTGTGTGATCCCAGGGTAAATAACACACACACACACGGAGTAATGACTGCTGTCTGGAATTCTGCCAGTCATCCATGTTTTCCATCTGCTTCAGGGTTTTGTTGTCATGTTGGACAAAGTTGTGTCGTTCTCCCTCAACACTGAAGTGGGACTGTTTGTCTTCATCATGCTGAGAGAATGCAGAGAGGACAGATTCCAGTGAGTACTTGTGATGTTCAGGATTGGATTAACTTAAAAAAAAAACTTTAAGGCTTTATTTTGTTTCCAGAAACAGATTCGAGTTGGATTTTTGGCGGCATAGCACACAGTTTAACTGGCATACATGCTCCACCCTTTCTGTTGGAGCTTGTTTCAGCTCTTCGTTCCGGGCCGGGGAGGTTCGACCGTGATAATGAGAATAATAAATTCTCCCTCGCTCTCTCTGCTTGTCTTTCCAGACAGCTTGCTGTCCCTCTGCCACTGGGCGACTGCGTGTTCAGCCTCAGCTGGCTGCTGCCCACCTACTTCCTGTTTGCAGTAACCTACGACGTCCTGCAGACCCTGGCGGATCTGGCGCATTATCTGCATTTCTACAACCACGATCAGGAGCCACACATTTACAATCTGACGGGGAGTTTAGCAGCAGCCAATCTCTCCACCCTCCTCTGATCTAAGCAGCTAGTTAAGGCACAAACTGGTAGGAGTTAAAATTGCCAAAATGACAAGTTTAGCACCTTTGTTTGTTTTTATTTGTGCACTGCACTTTCCCAAAAACCGTGTACGTAACAATCTAACAGTCAGCTGAAGAGGGCTCTCTTTTGTTATCTCACGGTGGCCATCCTTGCTCAAGTTAGCGACACAGTAGAGATCAAAATTTCAGACTGTTTTTTTTCCTTTCAGTGGCCTTCATGGCATATTAGCTGTAGATTTAGGACTCATCTAGGAAGGAAATAAGGAAGTGTGGACCCAGTGTGTAACTAAAGTGATCAAAGTTAGATAAAAGTTTTTGTTGCTATAAAATAATAGACATCTAAAAATTACATTCCTGATGATCAAGAACTGTAGAAGCCGTCTTAATTGGAGCGGCTGGCAGATCCGCAGCGTGGATGTTACCAATTCCACGCCTGCTCCGTTTGATTTCGTCCCGCTGTTTCTTCATCTCGTCCTCAGTCTACTAACCGTAGTGGATTTCTTAGCCATAGCATTGTCCTCAGCAGTCAACCGGAGATTCTCGATTGGGTTTAGTTCAGGATTCAGGGTTTGCCATTTCATTATTTCAGGCTTAACAGCTGCAAGGAAGTGCTTTCCCGGTTCTGCAGAGTGATTACGGAGCATTGTCTTGCATAAATATTGTTGGCTGATTAGATGCTGATGTCAGGGAGGGAATAATCTGTGTTGAAGGAGCTTCATCGGGACATTAGCATTCACCTTGCTGAGGGGATGTGTAAGAGGCTCAAACTTTGCAGCAGAAAACATCCACCAAACCATTAACCTCCCTCCTCCAAACTTAACTGGCTTCTTCACACTGGTGTGGGTGCATTTGTTTTCCAGTTTGAGTGCAGAACATGATGCTTGCTGTGTGAACTTATTATTATACCAGTTCCTCTGTGTCCACGTGATCTGTTCCTCTGCAGATTTCAGTATACGCTTTTGATTTCTCCTGTTTCATGATTGGTTTGGTCCCTGCGGGCTTTCAGTCTGATTTCTGTATACCGAGAAAGGACCTTACACCTTTTCAGCCGAGAATCGGCATCAGTGTTGAATCAAATCTGTACTGAGACTTTTCTCCTCTTCTCCTTCGGCTTGTATAGACGGCCAGCATTTTAGAGGTAAACTGGTTGAATATTTTAGCAGTCAGTGCTCTTTGAACAACCGGCTCCTCTAATACATTCAGCCTCCACTTGAACCACAGCCATCAACAACCAGCAGCTCCCCATCTTTCAAAATGATTGCTCTCTATTTTTATGGTGTCTGTCAGATCCCAAAGCGTTCTCTAGTTTTGATCACAGTTCCTTCAGAAATTCTCATTAAAGTTTTTTTGCAGTTTTGTTGTACAGTATTTTCAGCGTTTTCAAATTCGACACTATGCCTCAATGACATCTTTTTATTAGTGTTAGGGTAACTTTAAATTTGAATTGTTACAGCCTTGACTTTATTCTCTAATTTTGGTCTCTACTGTACAATAGTGCCATTTTTCTGGGCGTGCTTAGTTCGTATTGAGTCGATTTCTTTTAACTCTCATTTTGAGTGTTTTATACAGCCTTTTAACCAGGCTGCAGCCAGTCTGTGCGATGGGTAGAGCACAGACTAACTGGGTAATATTTAGATTGGAAATCAGATTAATGTTCAAAAAGCGAGAGACAGATTAAATCCTACTGAGATGAAACATTTCAGCGTGCTTAGTTTTTTGCATCCAGTCTGACGGTAAATACACTTTGAAATTCTTAGTGCTGTGCAAAAGTTTCAAGCAAGTAAAGTGAGGATAGTTTGCAGTTATCAGCTGTTAACGTTTTACAGATTGTGAAGTAGGGCGAAACCTAAATCAAATCGGTGCTTTGCCTTTTAAATCAGCACCAGTTCATGTCGGTACACTTGCACAAAGTTCTTTTAAGTCATTTGGAAGGCAGGTTGTTCCAGGAATCCCAACAGTTCTCATGTGGATTTCCTCTGCCTGTGTCTTCTGTCTCTTCATGTAATCCCAGACTCACTCCATGATGTAGAGATCAGAGTTCTGTGGGTGTTACACCATCTGTTACAGGACTTCTTGTTCTTGTTGCAGCTGAAGTTAGTTTTTCATGACTGGCTGTTGCGAGGCATCTTCATGCTGTATAATGAATCTGGGCTGCTTTCCTGTATATGGTGTCTGATAAATGGGACTAAACATCAGAAACTTCTGCACAGTACTATTTATTACTTTGTTATAGATTTATTCCTTAACGCCTTATGCAGAGTATAAAAATGGCATTTATTTAAACAGTAATGTATAATAGTAGAGTAAGTTATATAGTTATGACATAGGCAGATCTCTTCTTCAGGGTTTTTCAGCCTTTTCTGCAGTCTACATTATTTTCATACTAATAATATTGCAGTGCACACACACACAATCATGTTTTCATATCAATGTGGGGACAACTAATTGACATAATGCTTTCTATAACCCTGAAACTAAAAACCGCATTTTGAATCACAAAAATGTCTTCAAACTCGTGGGAACGTGGATTTTGTTCCCATAAGGGCTGTTGGTCCTCACATGTATAGTAAACTTCCAATTTTTGGTCTCCACAAAGATATGTAAACTAGTACAGGCACACACACACACACACACACACACACACACACACACACACACACACACACACACAGAGGACTTAAAGGCAGCGTGTCACTGCACTCCACACAGCATTAGAGCGCACAATGAAAAGTTAGACTAGAGAGGCTCCCAGTGGTCTCTTTGCATGTTCACAAATGCAAGAACTTTTGGTTCAGGCATGAGCTCCATTTAGCCTCCCAATACACAAGCTAAACCTGACAAAAATGTGTATTTTATTATAACCAGTTGACTGATTACTCATGTCTAGGGCATGTACTATAAAGCATTTGGGGATTCAGGATTAGCCTGATGTTTAAGGGTTACAAAGGTAACTCACTTCTGACCACAGCAGGTTAAGTTGGAGATAAGAGATCAACTCATGCAGTGCAAAAAAATCACCACCTACCATCACCACCCCCAGAAGATCCCTCAGACCTCAGTAGGCACAAAATAACTGTATCTTTAGTTTTAAGAGACTATGTGAAGTCTTTCTCTCTGTGACACCATCAATAAGAAATAGAGAGTATTAGAAGCAACCTCCTGACCTGCTTTTTTAAGTGCTGGTTGCAAACAACTTTTAAGCCACTCTATTTTTCCATAAGCCTTAAAATACTGATATAATCCTCAGACAGGGCACTTAAGCCTTTTACTTGTTGACCTTGTATAAAATTTGTAAGTCAGCCTCCTTACTTACTGGCATGAGCTGCTTTTTTTTGCCAACTTTTCCGGTTTTACTGACCACGCAAAGCTTTGAAAGCCCACACACATTCATGTGGGGCTTATCCTACCACGCAGCTGCTGTGTTTAGGCCACAGTGTGAGTTTAATCTTGTTTAATTTCTCTAATAATCAAGTTTATTATTTAATTTTTACAATCAATGCCTCTGCTGACTTGTCTGGTCACATGATGCCAAACTCTGGGATGACCCCCATCCTTGTTACATAAGGAAAAGATATATCTGGGGTAGGTTGAACTTGCTTTGTGTTGCTTGACATGTTTACCTGGGACCTGTAAACCTACAAAGTCCAGCACATCCACGTCTTGTTGATTTCTGAGTTCTCCTACCCCAACATTACAGCTATTTAAATTAACAGGCTGTTGTCTGATGTAAGAAAGGTTTAGCTACTCTTTCAGCTTCAACCTACGCTTTTAGTTAACAGCGAGCAAAGAAAAAAAGTTGCTTTTGAGTCTATTTCTAACCGATGCTCATCAGAGAAAGATAAAACTGTCTCTGAAACCTCACAAAACTGGAACAGCGAGTTTCTGAGGAATCTTCAGGATTGATGATGCTGTTTTCCTGAGAACCGATTGGTCAGTAGACGGTGATTTTGTGCATGTTGATATCTTACCTGCTGCGGAGCAGGGTAAGCCTGCAGCACAAGTTAATATGCAGATGTGTCCTGGTAAGACAGTGGCAGTGAAAAGCCAGGGTCTAGCTTCATAGTACAGGCTTGTGAGCATTTCACTGCTTCGCTTTCATTTAATTTCGATGGGTCAGGGTTAGCGGGGAATGCAGCATGCCGCTTCGGTTTGATTGCTTTCTGCAGAAGCACCAGCCTGAGGACGTTTGAAATCAAAGATTTACTGTTTTATTAAAGTCGGCTATTTTTGTTTGACATATATTAAAAAAAAACATGTATTCATGATTGCCATTCAGTCGTATTCTTTGGCGTTATTTCAGCACCGGCACTCTACAGACACACAAATAAAAACTCAAAGCTCTTATCAAAATATATTTTATTCTGCACTTAAGTTTCACTGATCGGACTTAAATGATGACACATGAAAGTGATGCGAGCTGCAGAGAAAAACAAAGAGGCTCGGGGAGCCCATCGCAGGCGCTGCCGGGCTGACTCTGTGGCACAGACCAAATCAGGGGGACCCTGCCCGTGTGACATGTTGGGAGGAATTTCAGTACTTGAATGCTTTGAGTACAGGAAAGTTAAAAACAAAAGGAACAGGTACAAAATATCAGACTTTTAACACTAATGCATGAAAACCGTCAGCCCAGAAGTAGAAATTTATTATAGGGTAGAGAAGAAGAAATGAGTTAATTTGCAATTGTACAAACTTTTCTCAGAGGCAGAACTTCTCCTCGAGGCAGGTTTGGGTTTAATTAAACCTCTGAAGTTGCATTCATGGATGCACTTTTTTTGGCCAATTAGGATTTTGGTGGATTTTACCTCGAATGAGTTCTTTGGTTCGGAGGTTTAACTCGAGTATTGAGTTATAGTTGTCTCAGCTTTTATAGGTGTTTTCCAACTGTTACCCAGACGCACAGCAGGTGCCCAACAGAGTTGAGAGCTGATCGTGCGTTTCTCTCGTGGCTCATTCGTCAGTGATGTGAAGCGGCACGATTTCACGTGTGCAATAACACGCAGACACAAATATAACTCCATACTCGATCGCTGACCTGCGTCTGGAGCGACTCTCTCAAAGAAACATCTGTGTGACTCCCAACTTTATCTGGCTCAATTTAAGAATTACAATCTCGTGTTTAGTGGACTTTCAGGAGACAGCGATTCAGGGACAAAGCTTCCCGAATGGATTCAAGCAAAATAAAATAACTTTTTTTTTTTTATTAAAACATAGACAAATTTAGTGGTGATTTGCTCCTAGGAAAACGCTCCCCAGGCAAGGTGCCTTCAGAATGACAGCTCAGCTCAGAAAGCTTTTACATTACAGGGTCAACCTTTACTGTTTGCATCAGAGTAACAAAAAAAAATATCTTTAAAATTTATTCAACATGGAAATTAACACTGCCAATAAATCAATTCACATTTTTTTTTCTTCAGCTCTACAAAGAAATTACAAAAACTTTAAATTTGTCTTTAAAAGAGTATAAAACGTCTCGTCAGCAGGGACCTTCGGAATAAAATTTAAGCTGAATTTTTGGTGCATAAAACCAAGAATGACGATGAGAGGGCAGATGAGCAAAAAATACACTAAAGATGCAGCGTCATGTTTTACTTTTAATTCACCAAAACTGTCACGCTGTGACTTTTAGCCATTTGTTTGTGTCTGGTTTGTTTGTCCTTTGGTGCCTCTAATAAGTTCCTAACGCACTCGAGTGTGTTCTGATCCGCGCAGACAGCTCGTCCCTGGTCTTCTTCTTGTAAAGGGTCGCTCTGAGCGGCCCTCCGCTGCCTGCCGGGGAAATCTGAGTGACCATATTTAAAAAACTGTTTAAAAAAACCCTAAAGTTTCAATTATAAAAATATTTTAGGGACTTTTATGAAGTTACTGTTTGAATTCAACCAAGACAGCAAAGCCAAATAATTACTGTTTTCAGAACCAAGCTAGGAAAGCCACAACTGACCTCGCTCACCAGGTAGCATGATCAGATCGAGGCGGTATCCAAAGCTACTCCCTACCACAGACTTTCTGCCAGTTTCTTATCCTGAAATTTCTACTTCACGTAGTCCACCTAACAGTGGAATTATACACACCGTGCACAAATGCCGGCAACAGCACTGGTCACTTGCGGATTTTCAAAAGTCTCATTTAAATTTAATGTGAAAAGGGCCCGTGGTATGCGCACACTTCCTGTTAACAGTCAGACTGATCGGTGTTTGAAAACGGCCTGTTTACATCAGCGTCACTGGTACCAGAATAAAACTAGCTGAAACAAGTAGCTGCACAGCTAAACTTGCACACAATCTAACTTTAATTCTTCAAGCTAATGAAAATGGAAACTTTTCCATTCTGGGATCATCTTCCACGTTTAACTGTGTAACACTTTACTCTGTTTTCTTTGGCTCGGCCCTCTGCAGGTTTTTTTCTTGCCTCCGGCAGCACGGACACTGAAACGTGATGCCGAATTTTCTCACTCTTTCAGTCTCAGACAGCTGAAGTTGAATCCAATTAGAGATGTTTGCAGTGTTAAAATTGCCAAATGACACCTCGATAACTGTGTGTTTGAGTTGGAAATTCCTGTTGCTGTTAAGTTTCAAAAAACTGAAGACAACAGAAAGTTTTGATCAGCGGGGTAAAAGAATCCTGACCCGTTTTAAAGCGTGTTATCAATGCCATGTGCCTGCATGGAGGCACAGAGGGGGAACTAGAGTGTGTCTATGTATTAAGAACTGCATTTAACCATGAGGCCTACTCCCAGCTGCAAGTGGAAATCGCTGAAACACATGAAGAAGGAAAAGCCGTCGCTTTGCTGCACTGTTTGGAAATCGTGGCGAGGACGCTGCTCTTCGTAACGGTTTGGTGTGCGTGTTTGTGTGTTCGAGTGTGTCTGTTTTGTGTGTCTGTCGTCCTCCTAAACCTGTAAAACCTCACCAAGCCCCCCTCCCGCCCCGCCCCCCCCCCCCCGAAGATAGAAAATATAAAAACATTGAAACGAGAGTTCTGAAATTTAAAAAAAACTAAGTGCCATCCTATTTTTGTGGTGGAGATATGTCCGCACGATGAGATCCGACTAGTAACAAAGATCAACACTTTTTTCATACTTTTCATTTTGATGACGATGAGCATGGTTTAAAGATCGAAAAAAGCAAAACAGCTTCCAAATTTTGGTACATATACGGATCTGTAACTTCTTTTTTTTTTTTTTTTTTTTTTTTTTGTCTATCAGTTTTGTTTTTTGTTTTTTTCTTTTGTTTTTTTCTTTTTTCGCCGTGTCCCTCCTGCATCTCTTTAAGAGTCTGCGCAGACAGAGAGGGCCGCTTCCATCAGCACGTTTATCCATCTGTGTCTGTCCGTCTGTCTGTTCACCCCCGTGTCTGGACCTGCTGTGTCGGGTGCTTGCTTCCTGTTCCTGTTCCCTGCTTCCTGTTTGTCGGTGGGCGGGGCCGAAGTCGTAAGCGTGAGCAGTACGCAGGGCAGGGCAGGCAGGGACAGTCATTTGGCTATGTACACATTCATGGTCGGTCCATGGCTTCCAACAAACGGCAGCACTATTTCCGAAGGTCTAATACACACACCTGGAACAGAGCAGAGGTCCATCCGTTAGACTGAATCGATCACAAAAAATCATTAAAAAACAGTCGTGTGTGGACTTACAGATCCGTCTGATGCGCTGGCTCCCACTTTATCCCCCGCTGCATTCCAGCAAACCTCAAAGATTCCCCCTGTCCCTCTGTAACTGTGGACTAAAGCTCCCGTCTGCAGGCACAGTGCAAACAAGCGTTATTTTAATCTAACTACTTGTTTTATTTCAGACCTTCGAACAGTACATACACCGTCCTCCTCCTACCTGTGTATTCCAGATGTGCACGCATTTGTCAAAGGAGCCGCTAGCCAGATGGCGACCATCAGGGCTGAAAGCCACGCTGTAGACGGGCTCCTGGTGTTTGGTCAGCGTGTGAATACAGATGCCTCTATCCACGTCCCAAAGACGGACGGTGGAATCAAATGATGCGCTGTGGAAGGAGGGGCGGGTTCATAAATATCTCACATTGAGGGGAAAATGTGCTGAACTGCAGCTTTCACTTTGGCACAAACTGCAACACGTTTCACTCTCCTGTGTTAATTTAAAACCTGAGCGCTTTGTAAAACTTGGAGTTGATTTAGCTCGGAAACAACACTGTTCCATATGGACAAGCTAATGCTGAGTCAAACATATGTTTATTATTAGCTAGTTAGCTCATTAGCTAGTTGCACAGCAGATGATTATACACTGATGACGGATGTGAGGCAGTTCAAGTGTAGAGAATAAAGCACTAGTAAAGACTAGAGAAGCGTTATATAAACACCAGCCCTTTTTAATTTGAATGTGTATACTTTTAGCTTTCTAAACTGAGTGTCAGAGGTGTTGCTCAGTCAGCGGCGACATGTAGATAAACCAGACAGTATTAAAAAGGCCGTGCACACAATGGATCAGCTGCCACAGGCAATAGCAGGCTGTTCAACACACCATCATTTCCATTTAAATCAATGTTTAAAATCAAGTCTTGTCAGAGCTGAAGTGTCCTGATGTGTCCTTAATTACTTCTTGGGTTTCTAACACACACACACACACACACACACACACACACACCTGGCTAGCATGAGGTTAGCGCTGGGATTGTTTGTTCCAGGGCCAGTGGGACTCCATTTGATGGTGTAGATTTCTTTGCTGTGTGCCTGCAGGTCGTGGACACAGGCGTCCTGCTTCATACTCCAGATCTGAAGAGAAGCAAAATCCCAAAGAAAGTTAAAAGCTTTCTATTTTAGTTGAACTAATTATTAAAATTTAACCATTGCATTCAAGAAGCCTACAGAACGTCTTAATGGTTAGAAAGTTACTGTAATGCCTGAATGCTGATTTATAGCTCAGCTGTTTCCTAAATGTTTTAATCTCTTGTCATCATCATCAAGTTCTTCATTTGGAAGTGAGGAGCTGCAGCGATGCGACTCACCTTCAGCGTCATATCATCTGAGCAGGAGGCTAGGAGGTTTCCTGTGGGATCCCACTTGATTGCATTTACTTCATTCTGGAAGCAGAGAGGAGACGAAGGTTAGCTAAAGCATTATATATGTGAACGGTGTGTTTTGCTTTGGGAAGATGCACATGAACACAAATCTACTCACTGTGTGTCCCTGGAATGTTTTAATGGGTCGGTCCTGCCCCAGTTTACAGACGTGGATGCACATGTCTGTACTACAGGAGGCGAACGTGTTGTTACTCTGCCAGTCCACGTCAAGTGCCGGAGCTGTGGGCGGATGGAGAGAGGAATATTAGACAGGAACAAAAAATATTTTTTAGTTTTGTTGTGCGTCTCGTCTGTTTACCTGAGTGGAAAGGAAACTGTTGTTTGGCTTCTCCTGTATGGGCATCCCATATGATTGTTGTCTGTCAGGAGACATGTACACTTAGTGTGACTGCAGTAAAATATTACCTCGTGAGACAATAACAAACTATTCTTAAAGTTATTTCTCGTTGGAGCTGATTTACAGGTTTACCTTGTCTACGCCTGCGCTCAGGATAAAATTGCCTTTTTTGTTCCACTTAAGGGCAAAGATGGGACCTTTGTGCTGGCCGAGAGTACTGGCCAGGTTACCTGTGGAGCACAACAAGAGAACAACACGTGTCAGCTTTAAATGCAAAAACGGATTTAAAGGCCTGAAAAGAAATACAGTGCAGGGGAAAAAAATAACTGCATTCTGTAAACCTGCCTCTAGATGGAAGCATTGTTCAAGGATTAACTAAAAAGCATGTGGCAAACTATTCACGTCACAATTCCCAAAGCATTCCAGCGATTACACCACATTAATAAGTGTGAATGTAACATCAATTAAAGCCATCTCACCATCTTTTGTCCATATTCTGGCAAAGCCGTCATAAGAGCCCGTCGCTAACAGTGTGCCCTCGCTCTGCCAGAGAGAGAGAGAGATGTTTCCATATAAATGAGAGCCTGATTTCGACACATTTACTGACCCAAGTCCTGTTCTTCAGTTACAGTATGTGTCCAAATATTTCAGGTCGAATGAGCGTCAGCTGGTGTTATAACAGAGGTCTGTTTTCTCCATCAGCGTGGATGCTTTCCAGGAAATTTCTGACTCTGCCTTTGGCTCTGGTTTATGTCCCAGAGGCTGGACTGAAGGAAGAATGCATCGTCTGATAACTCCAACGGTTAAAATACTCAGCACACGCTGACAATTCAGTACTTTGCTCTTTATATCTACCTAAATGTTGTCATTTTATAAGATGGTTAAAAAAACCTGTTTAGTACCTTCTTTGGAAATGCTTTAATAGGCCTCGAGGATTTCAACACCCTCGCCACAGTCTCAATCTGGTGACTGATCTGGCTAGTAAGACTTCCTGGATTTTGTGACTGCTTAAAGTTTTGGTTGATAGAGTGGGTGTGGGCATGCTGTCTTGCTGGAGCATGGAGGCCAGGCCAAAGTGACTGGAGAAACATGCGCACATTAAAAAACCTGAGTTTACTCTGTAAAGTTCGGTCAGCTGCTGCCATCCTCTGCGATCACAAATAAAGACACATGGGGCAGTTCCGGAAGCACCAACACAGGCCTCCATGTTTTACTGATACTTCCTTTCTTTAAGTTCTGATTGAGCAGTCACTACAGAACAACAATATCCCACCTGAAGCTAATGCACTGCCATGGCAACATGCTGCTTTTGCCAGAGTCGACTGATGCAACGTAATAAAAACGCACTGGCGTGTCCTGGTTGAACAATAGCACTGACAGGCAGCTGACGATGCTTAGGTTTCATCTATGATGCTGATTGGCTAATCCCGCTGCTCTCATTAAATGGCTGGGATTGTGACTGCATTACATATTACCTGATAAAGAGGCGAGGCTTAAATGCTCAACCCCAGGCAAATGCTCATAGGCAGAAACGTTCAAAAAACATGAGTGAATGAACCATCCATCTACTGCCACACAACAGTGGTGACAATCAGCCTATTTCGTAAAGTAGCAAAATGCACAGCAGGAGCCTTAAATTAAAGTTGATAGTGGATTCTTTTTCTTTCACATATCTTTTTATATCTTATCTAACATCAAACGTTATTACTACCACACTCTTGGAGGGCACTGCTGACAGGACTGTGCGTGGGGTGCAGCCTGTGCTTAGCCTGTTTTTGTTTTAGGATGCATATCTCGTGCTGAGGTGTTCACAACAATAAGCGTTAGCAACAAAAGTGTATCTCTGATTCATCAAAAAGGGGTTTAAAAATGACACCAAACTACCAGAATCCTTTTAGAAAACACATCAAGCAGCCCTTTGAAATTCGAAAATATCCCACAAACTTCTCGAGGTTACAGATTGTGACTTAATCCACACGAGCAGGGTGATTCGTGTTACATTCGGTGTGTTTGTGTGTGCCTGTGTGTACTCACATTCCAGTCTAGTGAGGTGACGTCTTTGTTGCTGGGGACATCTTGTCCTCCCTCTCGTATGCAATGCCTCAGGACCAGCTGTGTGGAGCTGCTTGTACTGTTCTCACTCAGGTTCCAAATACGAGCCGTCGAATCGCCAGACCTGAGACACACACACACACACACACACACACACATCAGACTGCCATCTGAAAAAGTAACCTACAACATTACAGCACATCCTTACATATCATTTGTACAAAGCAAAGATCTCTGTAATAAATCTGAAGCATCACTTTATTGCTCATGTATGGGCAGAACATCTGCATTAAGTGTTGATGTGATCTTGACTGAAATTAAAATAGGGTTGTGCTGCACTTTCATGTAATACCAAGTTGTACCACCAGATGGTGCACTGAGACAACCAGGCAAGTCCTAAGACTACATTCAGGTCAAACTGGCACTAAGCATTAATTCATGTTTAGTCTCTTTTTTCAGCTTGTTTGCTTCATGACTTGAACATTAACGTGGTACAAAAGTGGAAGGAAGGCTCACCCTGATGCCAGCAGATCGCTGACTGGGTTCCAGGCACAAATAAAGACTTCTGACTCGTGGCCCCTCAAGACCATGGCTTTGTTCTGAGGGATCTCTACATCGCCGTCCACTTCCATCAGGTCAGCATGATTATCTGAACACAGAGTTGATGGATCAGGCATGAAAAACCACAAAATTCAATGAGTGAATACATAAAAAATGTAATAATATTCCATCATTTTAATTGATAACATAAATACAAGTCTCTGTTAAAAGAATTCCCCAATCCCAAAAATCATACGAATCATTTCGCTCACTTGCTAAGGCATGGGCTCCATTCTCCTCCCCATTGGCAGTATTCTCTCCGTTCTTGGCATTGCCAGCGATAGTGCCCCCAGTGGTCGACGCCGGCGCTGAAGCTGCAGCCTGCTGCTGGGCCATTTTGTCCCGGTAAGCCTGCTGCCTCGTCTGAACGACGTCCGGCATCACCGCATCGATCAGGGACAGGGACTCAATGGGCCGGCCGTCAAATAGCGTGCCGTCCTGCGGAGCCAGAGAAGAAATCGAGTTGGAGCGGAAACACAGAGGAAGACAAGAAGCTGGTGAAAGAAGCTGACAGGAAGCTGTCTATATTACATTTACAGATTCCCTTTGATATCAGATTAATATGGGGATGACATCCTGATAGTCCGTTTAAGAAAGACTTGAATTATTATCTGATGTTAAAGGGTCTTTGTTTGTGTCCCACCTCATTTATGCTGACTTCAGCCTCCACGTACTGCAGGCCCTTCTGGATGATGCTGATCAGGGCAGCAGGGGGAACCAGAGCACCATTGATGTTGGACTGGCTAATGTGGCTCTCTATGCCAAAGGTAAATGCTGAGTGGGAGAACCCTAAAGAGGAGAAGAAAAGAATATTAGTAAATAATACTCCCTTCGATTTCAACACAGTGAAGAACTACAAGTTGTGGCGGTTTTTTCAGTCTTAATTGCCTTTTAACACTTTTTTTAAATAAAAGTCAACCCTTTTTTCCTTAAGTTTTTGTGGTGATGAAAGTTACTGACCCTCCGCAGAGTCGACGTATTAATGAAGAAAATGCTCGACCTCTGACTTGTTAGTAACATGTTTGTGAAGTCGTTGCTGTTGGAGAACAAGAACTGCTGCGTCACAACCGCATGCCCCCCTGACCTCTGTCAATCTGCAGGTAACATCTAGACCTAAATAGTGGACTGACCTACTGCTGAGATGCTGCGTTCACGGGAACTGGTCAGACATACAAGGCTTTGTTTATGGCTGCCACTGACATGTAGGCATAAAAGTGCTTTTGTACAAACGTGGTGACGTTTAAAAGGTATCCCATAAACAAATGGAATGATCTAATCCAGACATCTCCGTCTTTCTGTTCTGATGTACATCCTCTCATTAGGATATAAACGGTAATAGAAATGTTAATATTGACCATTTATGTTTGAGTAAATTTTAGCTACCCATGTGTGGAGAAACAGGACAAAAGCTTTGACTGAAGTTAAATCTCATAACCATCAGCTCTCTTGTAATGATGATTTATCTTCATTCATTGTTGGACTATAAATACAGAACAAGAAGCTTTTGGCTCAGGGTATCAGTTATCCATATATCTGCTGGCTGCAACGCTGGCCCCGAAGGCAAAATCTGAGAACACAAATCCAGAAATACTTGCCAACTAATTTCATCACCGCCCATATTTGCTTAAATGTAAGAAGCTGTGGATATTTTTCTGTTATCATGTGATTATTGTTAAGCTCATCCTTCATTTAGACAGCTGGTCACCCTTTTAATTTTAGAGCTGGTCGAATTACTTCTCCTTCTCTTAATAATATTTCTCAAAACCTCTGATTCATTAGTTGTAGATCCACAGCTGAGACGACTCATCTGTGTACACAACGAGTCTGATCTCAACAGGTCCCACTCTTTGCAGCCAAAGTTTTCCTCATCACTCGGCAGCAGAGCAGTTTTGTTTAAGTCTGCCTTTGGTTACATCCTCAAAGTGTTGCCTTCCAACAGATCGGCTCCAGTTCAAATATATCTGATCAACCATCTAAATGATCATCCTTATGATGGTCCATAGCTAATCTGTCATTTCTGCTGTGATGTCTGCAAAATGGTTATTCCAGATAACTTCTGCCTTTACTTCAAGTCAGGACCAAACTTATATAAAACGAAATGCAAATGGCTCTTAATGATCTTACTATTTACCACATTGACAATTAACACTAAGGCAGCATTAAGGGTTAAAACCAGTCCAAATTCTTTCCGCACCAATTGAATGATGAGTGCCTGTTTTCCCCGGTGTTAAAGTTCAACGTCCAGGCATTCAAAAAAAGAGGATTTAGAAGAGGTGGAAGTTAGCGGTAAGTTAGCTAGCCGTTTAACATCTAGAGCTACGTACCACGTCCTGAGTGACTAAATACCAGCAGAGTTTGGGCGGTGGGCGAAGTTGGGCTAGTTGACCTGGTAGCTAGCTAGTGCTGTGGTTAGACCCATATAAACACACTGGCACAAGGAAGACACTGCATGAAGGTTAAATTGTTCTCAATAACGGGCAGAGACAAACACCATCATAGAACAGGAAGAAGATATACACAGATAAAACTTGAACCAACAGCACATCTGGTCCGTCTGCAGCACGAGGTCATTAGCATGTTGCTATGTAGTTTGGTTTAGTTGCTATTTAGAAAAGACAAATTGCAAAGTGACACTATTCAGTTAGTGTGTATTTGGTGTTTGGGACACCAAACTGGGGGCTCATCTTATAGACTTGCTGCACATAAGCAGTAAAAACAAACTGTAGTGGCGCAGAATGTGAGGTGACCATTTTGTCTTTTTTTGACAGACAAAAGCTGCACATTAAAAACTGTGATTGATACATCGCTTAACAAGCTAAGGGCCTCCTTAACCTTCACCGCTTTTCTCCTGGTTTCTCCTTGTTTCCCTAAATCCATACAACACAGGTGGTAGGCATGATGTTATTTCGACCCATCTGATTAAGCGATGGACAGACACCGGTCCGGCTGTATGATTCATTCTGACTGTGTGATGACGTCTGTCTAAAACACTGCGGGCAGCCTGTGCTGTTTGTCCTCTTTTAAGCACTCTTGTTTACAATGGCGTCATTATATTCTGCTTTTAAACAACAAGCAGCACCACACTGACCGTGTTGTGTATACAAAGTGACAAAGATGACCCAACAACCTGACAGGCAGCTTGGGCATCTGCTGACTACCCTACCGCCTATAGTACGACAAGGAAAAAAAGAAACTGATTTCTCGTCTTATAAATGTAATGAAAACAGATCCTGAAAAAAAGGATTAAATTCCACCCAAACAAATAAATGATTATATATCTTCGAAGAGACGATTTTTAGAAATATCACAAACTGTCTTCTTGCTCAATTTGTGTTTAATTCAGTCCCTTCTTAAAAAAAAACACAACAAAAAAACATGATAAATTGTTGATGATAATTACTTTTTTATAACAAACTTTTAAAGAGTACTGTTGATTCATACAGCTCATTTTAATCATCATTAGTGAATAAAAACACACATTTGTTGTGATGAAAACTAAGTCTGTTAATGAAAACTATAATGAGCCATGTTGGTAGAAAAGCAAAGAACTATTACAAAAACGATAAAGCTTTTCATGAAGAGGAGAAGAACTGGAGCTGGATACCTGACTCCTGTAGGTATCTGTAGACCAGGAAGTTGACCTCATCACTGCTAATGCTCATCTTTACTCCTGTTACACCATGAGGTCAGCACACACACACACCTAGCCTGGAAAACAGAGAGAGGTTCATCAGTGAAGGGGAAATCTCACCAGTTATTTAAGCTCAAACACAAAGTCAGTTTACAGCTGATGTTACTGTGGAAAAGGAAATTACTGCAGAGCTTGCGCATGTACAGAGCTTTAAACTGGACCTCCTCGATCACACTTAATCACGTCACTGGTAGCAAAGTACATAGCCTACAGCTGCCTCAGTGCACAACATGATCACATGACCCTCGTCTTGCAGGGCCTCGGCTAAAACGAAGTAAGAAAGAAAGTTTAGCACCAGCAATTTGATTACATTTTAAAAAAACAACAATCACATTGAGGCACTGATTCATGTATTTACTGAGAAATAGAATAGAATAATCCTTTAATTGTCCCACAAGGGGAAATTTGGTTGTAACAGCAGCCAAAAAGACACATATACAAACAAACAGTACACGGAACAGAAACATACACAATTTTTCTTACATATTTACATTAAGGACAGTGATTACTATATACAGAGAGTACTGTACAGTTATTAAATTAAATTAAAATAACTACAGGTAAGAGGCAGAAAGCGTGTCTACATGCCTGTGAGTCAAGACATCTGATGGAGTGTCATTGTTTTACTGTTTGTCTGCATTTTAGTCACTCTGGTCGTGCTATGCTCATGAGCACTCTAAGTGGCTTTTACTGTTTAATATTTTATCTGATTATGTCATTGTTTGATCATTTATGTGCTTCTGACTTTGCTCTGTGCTTAGATCCTTCTGCGTTTACGTTTCTTGTTTGTGCCATCAGCCTGCCAGGGATGAAGAGTAGCCTGTATGGCTAAATGTATGGCACACTGACATCATTAATTAAAACAAGCACCAAACTGACAAAAATAAAATAAAATAAAGGCTGCAGCTTATATCTTAACAACAGGCAGATTAAACACATGCTATTGCATTGGTGCTAACTAAAGCTGGACCAGCAGTCTGTTTAGTTTACATCAGTTGACGTCTTTATTTTTTCGATGTGATCCAGACCATGCTGGCTGTACGTTAATATGTGTTACAATTACTTCTCAGTTGGTGTTTTATTCACAGTGTGCCCACACCCCAAGCTGCTCTGTTCCCTCTGACCACATATTTAACATCTGATGCAGTCATCTGGGCACCGGCCCACTACAAACTACTCGACTGAAAAACACGAGCGGGAAGGAAATCAGCAGGACAGAAACACTTCTGCTGGTAGGACTCCTTTCGTGTGTGCGCCCAAGCACATGTCACATGATTTGACGTTGCCTTTGTGTGTGAACTAATATGGCTGGGAACCGCAAGTTTAACAACTGCGGGGTTAACAAGTGCAGAGAGCCGATTCCAAACAAGGACCAGTTCAAAGCCTGTTTCCCCCAGAGAGTAATCAGGCCTGGAGCTCCTCGCCTGGAGCACCCCCACCCGCCTCCCAGCAGGAGTCTCTCTGTGCATTTAATGGTAGTTAAGTGATTGAAACTCTCCTGGGTACTGTGGACACATTTCTTTTCAGAGGATTTTAACCTTGCGTCATCTGGAACAGCTCAACATCTCCGTACACTGAGCAGTGGTCTTAGCATTGCTGGATGCTGAGCTGAGGGAGGGGGGAGAAGTTTCCTTTAATGACAACCTGATAAACCGGTCGCAGCGACGAAAAATAAGACACAATTACACACTACAACTGTGAAACATCAGTATTGTAGTAGAGTAGAGCAGATCCCAAAAAATTCAATTACTCATGGATTTCTTCCTTGAGCAGATATTCTGTTTTTCATTCTGCTGTTCTGATAAAGATCTAACGGCAGAAAAGGACATTTAAAAATGACAATGTGATGCCACTACCTTTTTGTTGTTGTTTGTTTTATTTCTATCCAAACACCATTTTCTTAACTGCTTATCCAATTCATATCCCCAGCTATTACCGAGTAAGAGGCTAGATGCACCATGGCACAACACAAAATTGTCAGTTGGACGTTAGTCGGGTTAACCAAATGAGCACGTTATTGGACTGTGAGAAGAACCAGGAAGGAACCACAGAGCCAACATTAAACTCCACACATACAGTTAGGGGTGGGCGGTATAAACTGTATTTGGTAGAAACGATATGAACAGCTTCGCCTGTTTTGGTCAAAAGCATTGCAGCGGCTGCAAACAATATCATCTGCAAATTATGCGGCGACAGTAATAGCAAAGAGACGAAGCACGTTTTGGAATATGAGGAAAGCCAAAAACTGCACTTCCTCCACTTCCGTACCATTGATTTATTAATGTTGAATTCTCTCGCAGCTGCTCTATTCCCATGTTGTTGCAGTATAATGACTAACCTTCTATAGTGGATGGATTATCTCAGTTGTTCTCCTGACTGAAGTTTGGTCCATTTACAGCATCCTGCCATGTGATTACATTTGTCCCTAACCATCGGGAACACTCACTTTAACTTTTATTGAGTAGAAAAAAGTTAGCGCTCATCCTCCTGCTTCACTGTGTTTGTTATGCTAACATAGTTGTGTCGCTAGCGATCACATAGCACATCATTATATACCAGCTAGCCCAACTTCAGTAACCCTAAAAGTCACTGCTGTTTAGTTTTCTGTCTTCATTTATGTTGGAAGTGATAGCAGAGCTGTACGTTTTAATTTTTTTTAGAAATCTCTCAGTCATGAACATGCTATATCATGTTTAGGTAACTAGCGAAACTAGCGTGCTAACTTCCGCTAACTTCCTGCTAACTTCTAACACTGTTGTATTTAATAAATCCTGTTTTCATGAATGCCTGGAAGTTAAACTTAATTGTTACACCTGGTAAAGCAGCAACACTGACTGTTTTATTAAAGATGAAAGAATTTTGACAGTTTTTAACTCTCAGTGAAGACGCAGTGTTCATTGACTTTGGGACCTGAAGCAGACGGAGTTTTGGACCCAGATTACTCCGTGAGGCTCCTGACTACGGTAGCCGTAATGCTCCGACAATCCATCAAGCGGTACGGCTTCGTAGCTTACCAAAGTTGTAGTAAAACATTTGACAGATTTTTGAGCGCCGTGTACCACATAAAATCGTTCGCAGTCAGTAAGCACAACCAGAATTCATATATAAGGCGCACCGGATTATAACCCATATGGAAAAGAAATAGTAAAAACTTATATGTGACTACTCTTGAAAGTGGCCACTTTCATGAGTAAATCATATAAGGCTTACATGATTTACTCATGAAAGTGGCCACTTTCTCATTACTTTCATACATTGTTTTAGTAAGTATCCAAAACATACAAGTTTCATTATATAATTTTTCAAGGGATCTTATATCTGTTTTCACTCTTATATGCTTTTTATACAAGTTTCACACAAGACAGATACAAACTTTATAAGATTTATATATATCTTTTCCATATGGGAAGGCACGCTGGCGGATTTTAAGTGCACCTTATAGTGCGGAAAATACGGTATACAGAAGAAAAGAATATATCGTTACTGCATACGCTTCAAATTATATCGCGATATGGATTTTAGGCCATATCGCGCAGCCCTACATACAGTCCTCGCTGGCCAGCAGATTCAAACCCAGAACCTTCATTGCTGTGAGGCAACGGTGCTAACCACGGTCATTTATTAATCCCTAATTTATGCCAGAGAAACAAACGATCTGACCTGATTTTATATCTCCTAATTTTTAATGAGATCACAAAATTGATGAGATTGCAACAGCAGCCACAAGCACTGATAATCTTCCATTTTATTTATTGGGAACAGCAGGACGATATTGGACTATGTGAATTTTTTGTTTTTGTTCAGTTCCCCCCCCCCCCCCCCTTCTCAAAAACGAGCTGAGTAACGTGTACTTCAACAACTTTCTGGATATGTGGCCAGTACTGGCTGCCAGGTGCAAGTGCTCACTCTCCTGCAGCAAATCCACTTCTGTCTCTGTCTGAACTGTTCACTGTGTGACAGTGAGTACCTGTAAATGAGCAGTCTGCACATGTGCAATGTTAAACCGAGGCTGTGCACTGTGTGAGAGGAAAATAAGACATTCTGTCACATGTAAATGCAGCTGACTAACAGCTCTACCCTTCAACATGTGTGTGGTGAGTCTGTCAGGCAGCGTTGCGGTTCCAAAACGAGATGCTTGAAAATTTCTGCGGTTATTGAACTAAAAAGTACGCGCCCTTCCCGAGATACACCGTTTCACTGACGATTTCTGCTGAAGCTCCACAAAATGGTATTCAAGAATCCGGTGTAACGACAACAACGACAAAGTAAGGCGAGTCAGTTGCATCAGCTTCACTGGAGAACAGGGGTGCCATGGCTGAGCTGTCTGGGGATGTGTTCATAACCCAGGAGACAGCAGATGAAGAAGAGGTGGTGTTGTTCTCTGGCATGTTGGCTCAGCGATACTTATCTGTGCCTGGACCCTCTGTCTCCAAGAGAGAGGATTGTGTTTTCCACAGAGACAACTGTCAGCAAACAGATTGTTTTGAGGGGGCAGATAAACTGCAGGCAGACAAAATAATGGAAACCATCTCAGAGTTGAGCTTTTCAGCATAATTACAAAAGTAGCAACACTTTGTTGGGGCTGAAATGAGCCGTTCCTGCTGCAGCCCCATGAAACGGCACTACCACAGACACACTGTGTTAAATTAGACCTCTTATTATAATTAAATCATATGCAGCTGTCAGACTGCTTTCACTTCCACTTTACTACAGTGTTATACTGCAAGCTAACTTCTCAAACAAGCCACACCCATGTACTTTGCGGTTGGCCTTCTTGACGTAACGTGTGACAACCAGCCTCTGAAAAATACAACAATGACACAAAAATAAACTGCTCTGTGCAAGATCCTTAAAAAGTAATTTTACTGCTTCCACTACTGATCACATCTCTAGTTACACCACTACACTCAAGCTATTTTGTAATCATGTATCGGAAAGTCGTGGACAAAATACTGGTAAAAAAAAAAAAAAAACAACCCCTGAATATATTATATAATTTGATATGATGTAGCACAATCCAAAAGAACAACCTACAACGGTAGGAAAAAATGAGCAAATTCATGACAGCCTACTCAAGACTGCACTGAAACCGACTCAGCTGGTGATATTTAGGGTTGCGAATTGAATGGATCTGTTTCTCTTTAAAGGGTTTTTTGTGACGTTTGTCAACTCGACTCTGAGTTTAATCATCTTGTGAAGCTCAATTGCTAAATGGAGCCACACAGTGAATCCTTCTTACTTTGTTTGTTTTTAAGGACACACGAGCTGTGCACACCCTCGTCTTGGGCTTTAGAGTAATTAAACTGAAGAAATTAAAGTAGTTTACCAGGTCTGTGCATCCTGCAAGAAAGTATTCATTTGTCCAGTAAACTGTTAACAAGCTAGAAAATTATAAAGTGACAAAACAAGGTGGCAAGCCCTCATTCTACCCGACAGCACCTTGCTATATGTCTATTTAGGTAGCTACTTCCATCTCTCTCAGTCTCTCCACCTATTAAAGATACCAGTGCACCATTTTAACTGAGAAAGGATCAATACAAAGCAGCGCAGTCAGTCTGTAGCATATTATACAAATAAATCTCACCCAGTGCTAATTTAAAGCAACTGCTTCTTCACTGAAATGCAACTTTGAGGTCAACTGCTTCAGCAGCAGCACACTTTAATTAGGCCTAAATAACTACATCACATTTGTATAGTGACCCAGGAACTAAAAAGTTCTATTTCCATAAGTCATGTAGTTCTAGAGTGGGATACGTGAAAGGCAAACGCACCTTTGGTTTATTTGACAACTGTAGCTGCCCAACACTGAAAAACTATGATCTTATAAGAGCACAGTATGATTGTTCCAATACATTCCTCAAAAACAGGAAGACGCTCATATCAGCCATCTCCGGACAGAATTGTTGCCTATTTGACAAAAGCTAATTGATATATGTTGAATCTACATTATGTGGTATTAAAGCTTACAGTTACTGGTAATGTGTGGTGCTCACATTAAGACTGGAGCTGCAGCCAGGAGCCTCGATCAATAACCATGAAAGCAGAGTATAATTTCAGCCACCTGCTGCTGTGCTTCTTTAACGGGGAACCTGTAAACGGTCCTGTCAGAGATCATTCAGACCTTTTGCTCAAATCCCTCCTGACAGCAGTGCTGTTAGTTTGTAAACAGTGAGCTGTAGTTCTCTCTACCACCACTCCACTGCAGTGGCGCTGTGGAGCCATGAGCGGTAGCCAGGAGCCTCTGTGTTGACAGTGTGGGAGAGTAAAGGGGGGGATGGGAGAGGAGAAGGGAATCTCTGGCTCTACATTTTTTCCCTTCGCCTCTCTCCCTCTGTCTCTCTGTCTCTGTGCTGCCAGTGGCAGACTGGCCTGTACAGTAAATGTTAGATCTGGTTACTGCTCAAGGAGAGAGGGGGAGGGTAGGAGACACACACACACACACTCACGCACAATCATACAATCAATAATCCCACCCACCCAACAAACAACAACAACAACAACAAAAATCAGGACAGGACTATTACTGCTGCATGTGACCTGTGCCATGACCATGAAGTTGCTCCAGAGGAAGCAAGACTGAAATCACACCAACAAGAATAAAGGGGCAGGTGGGCATGTGGGGCTGACCTTCACAATATGAAATCAATATCGCTAATAAATTAGATTTGCTTTGGTTCATCAGCTGACATCCATCCATCCACAAGGCCCCAATCAATAAGAAGGAATTCACTTCAACTGCCTTTTAATCATGTTTTATTTGAGATTGCATCTCCTACATTATGAAGAAAACACTTTATTTTATGATGCTTATCATAAAAAAAAGACTTCAATAGTGTAAAATACAACCAAACAGTTACTAAAAAATAACATAAAACCTTTTTATTTTCAACACTAACACAAACAACAAATTTTACTCTCTGGTAACAATGAAGTAGGACTGCAAGTTTTAAGACTGCACTACTGGTGCCCCTTTTCAACACAGTTTGTGTCTATCACAGGATACTGTGCTACACCACACACACTGCAATCCCATGGACTGCAGATAGCAATCTTCACACATAATTTCCTCTCTGAGCAGTGCAGAACATTTCTAAATACTCAGGTCAATAAACTGCTTGCATCATCACTCAAGTTAAAAGTAATTAAAAAATGTTTTGTTGTGCCACTTACTACTCAGCTGTTTAGTCAAATGAATGACAAATTCCTAGCTGATTGCCCAGACTGATGAATGAAAAGTTTGTGAAAATATTCTACAGAGTAGTAACCGCTCGCAGTCCAAACATTTCACCTCTAAAGAATTGTGGCAACGATGTTCTTTTCAGTTCCACATCCTGAACAAGTGACAGAGAAAGCGTCAAGGTTGTGTTGTTTACCACTGAGCTCATGCGACTGGAAAAATCTACAGGCCTTTTGGTGAGTGTCAAGTTCATCACTGGTTGAAATTTGCTAGATCAGTGGTGGAACACCCATACTATGAAATGATGACGATGCAAAGTGTTGTGTTATTCAGTAAGACCAGAAACTAGCTGTTTAGCCAAAAAAAGTCATTTGGAAAGTGTTTACAGAGGTGACGCAGCGAGAGCAGAGGATAGTTTTCTGGTAGACTTCATGCAACTGTTCCAGACAAACACCAAGGGGAGAAGGAAGAACTAGCACTAAAACTGAAAAACAAAAACAGAAATTCCCAAATTCTAACTCTGTGTTAAAGCACTGCATGTTTAATAAAATATCCTGTGTTGGCACAGTTACAGCCCTTTCTAAACTTGATGGACAACAACTGCTATGGTACCGAGACATTTCCCCTCTAGAACATTTGTTTCAAAAGCTCACGTATGTATCAATCCAGTCTTTAAGTGATGACGTGACGAATCCTGTTTCCGGGCCCAAAGTAGTCTGCGTTTAATATGGCTTTTGTAATCTTAACATGTTTAATGTTTTGTATCTTCTTCTATTTAATTTCAAAAAGCCCCTAAAAACAGCCAGTGATCACTGTCGGCCTCTCTCGGCTTTTATTACCGCTATTGATTTTAAAGCTCAGTTTTTAAAACCTTAGGATGTAACTACAGCCCAGCCCATGCAGCAGTATATGAATGACTAACGTTGTATTGTGGATGGATTATCTCAGTTGTTCTCCTGGCTGAAGTTTGGTCCTTTTACAGCATCCTGCCATGCGATTACATTTGTTCCTGACCACTGAGAATCCTCACGTTAACTTTTATCGAGTGGAAAAAAGTTAGCGTGTTTATATTATGCTAACATAGCTGTGTCGCTAGCAGTCACGTAGCACATTGTTATATAGCAGCTAGCCAAATTTCAGTAACCCTACAAACGTCACTGCTGTTTAGTTTTCTGTCTTCATTTATGTCGGAAGTGATAACAGAGCTGTACGTCTTAATTTGTTTCCAAAATCCCTCAGTCAGGACATGCTATATTGTATTTAAATGGAAGCTAGCAAGCTAACATCCTGCTAATTTCTAACTCCGTTAAATGTCATAAATTCCGTTTTCATGGATGTCTCGATGTTAAACTTACAACAACTGTCAGTGATGCCACAATGATAGTTTGATTTAGAGACCTGCAGCAGAGTTTGAGCCCAGACAAGGCTAGTGACGTCAGACTTAAAGACCGGATAAGCAGCAATCACTTGGCGCGCAGGTCATACAAAACCAATCAAATTTAATACCAAACCAGTGATTCAAGATTAATACACTTGTTAGGTAAATTCACCACACAAATAATGACCATTAAATCAGACTGTAGCACTGACTACTGGCCACAGTATCTGCAGATATATATCAAAAATTCCCCAATGGTTCCCAGCACTATTAGAAGAAAAAAAAGGAATCGCCGCTTTTCATTACAGTGGTATTACGTGCAGTAAAGTGTGACATTAGTGGTATGGTTACAGCACAGCATTCTGCCACATTGCCTGTCGTTTTCTCTGTATTTTATGAGGATTGGTAGGATATGAACAGCCACAGGCTGTGTGAACAAAAGGAGCCGCTGGCCTTACTGGAACAGTCTGAACACTCTATTTTGCTAAAGTATGTGCCAGAGGAGCCTTTATAAAATGGCAGGTGCATGCAATGAAACTGAACTTCAAACAAACTGCCACTGCACACCTTGTCTCTCCCACTCCGTGACAATAATATACACCATTTAGGTTTGGTGTTCTCTAAAGGTATTTCTGCATCATGCGTAAAGGAGACCCAAGCTGTGATGTCTGCTGCTCTGATTCTACTCTGCACCAGTGCAGATAAAATGGGGCTCATTCCTATTTAAAGCCTCTCTCTCTGTCTCTGAGACCTGACGGTTTGGCTCTATTTTCAGAGCAGCAGAAAGAAAATTCAGGCAGTGGGGGATGGGATGATTTAAAGGAAACCATATTTCAAATCATCTCTCACTGTATAACGTGTCCAATTCTTCTGAAACCAGACAGAGTCACACATGAAAATCTGTTTCTCTCCTATTGTGCTGCCACAATGACACACCGAAAGCAAAGGCAAGACAAAGGTTACAGTCAGTCTGGAGCGATTCAGAATACATGTAGAAAACTGCGCCACCAAAAATATTAGCAGCAACAACATCGCAAAAGACGGCGTAGCTATTGATGTTTAAAGGCTCAAACACATTTCCATGTTTGTATTTTTATTCTGGGGCTAGACTAACACATCTGCAATATTCATAGCTTAAAACCCTTAAAGATAAATAAATAAATAAAACGCATTTCCATCCTCGGTGCAGAACAAACTATTAGTTCTTGGTGCTTTTAGACCACCATCCTGATTTGCCCACTCTGTGCCAGCTTCGGTGGTTAAACAAATAATCTGCTTGTTAAGTGAAGACACATCAACATCAAAGTGTCTCTTGGATGAGGCTCTCTTCTTTTTAAAATCCTGGAGTGCTTAGTTTCTTGAGTTTTTTGTTTGTTTGTTTTTTAGCAAACACAAGACTATTCAGCCGTTCTCGGCCTTTACAGCTCTTCATTAGCACTAGTCATGTGTAACATGCTCAAATATGGTTTGAAAAAAACTCCCGATACTCACGAACACTACAGGGCTGCATTGTTAAGAAAAGAATCACTCTCCAGCCAACCACAGCTTATATGGCTGCTAGTATTTATTTTTCACTTTCTGGTTACTACTCAATATTAAAGCTCGATTTAGACTTCTGCAGGAAATTTACATCCTAACTTGTGAAATAACCAGAAACACCTTTTATCCCTACACAGTAAGGCTGCCACGATTACGTCGACTATCAAAATCGTTGTCGAATATTAAAATCGTGACGCGTCGTTTGAAGCTTTCTAAGATCCCAAAAGACGCAGGAATAAGTAGTAGGATTTAAGAGTGTAATAACGGACTGAAACAGAAGATGGCAGCACTGCATGTACAAGGATGCCAGCTGCCGTTAAACCCCGAAGAAGAAGCTGTGTCCCAGAATTCATAGCGCGGCCCTGCTCAGTTTTCAACAATGGCGGCAGCTAGTTAGTTTTAATATTACTCTTATTATTCTTTCATGGTCATAAAATAAACATTTAACATATTTTCAGGCGAGAATGTAGCTGTGTAAACCTCAAATGTCTGCTCAGTTTATCAAGACACCACATATTTTCAAAAGTGCTCCGACGTTTTCGGAGACGTCTGTTACCCACCAGCTCGATAGCTAGCCGGGTTCAAGGCTCACTAGAGCCCGTGAGAACGCCGGACTCCCGGCCAATCGTTTTCAAACCCACCGCTGTCTTTCGCTACTCAGGTTAAACGTGATATATGAGTCACTTAGATAACTTAAAACTGTTATTGTTTGGCTTTTTTCAGTATTTTATTTGTTCCTGAGTAAATCCTCAGACAACTGATTATCAGAAGTGTGAGATCCTCGAGAATATACCCCGGTGTCCTGTTATATTTTAGACGGTTAGCAGACGGCTGAGTTTATTAAACTTCACCAAAACAATCTGCAGATTTCATTAAAATTTAATAAACTATCATCTTGTCTTTATTTTTAGTTAGCACATACCTTAAACACTTAAAGCTGTAAGCTAATGATAGTTATATAAGAGCAGATGCTGCTGGTGCAATAAGCTGTACGTTTTACGTCCAAAGGATGCATGATCTGATTAGTTGACTAATCGCAAAAATAATCGGTGACTAGTCAACTATCAAAGTAATCATTTGTGGCAGCTCTACTACACAGCAACCGTCTATGCCTTTCGCACACACGGCTCTTGCTCTCAGACATGCCTGGGCTTGTGAGCACTAGGTATTGTAAACACATGACGTTGCTTTAGCAATGACATACAAATATGACACTTTCATATCATGTAAAAATGTATATTATTATCATCATCATGATCATGAACAATATGACATGGCACAGCCCTTATGCTTCTTTGCAAGAGGAACCTTTGTGCCTATGTTGCTGATCATGATCTATGCACATAACTCAACTAGTGGGCCTTGCTAGCACATGCTATATTCATGTTGGCACCATTTGCAGAGATAACCAGCAAAGCTAGCTCATCCACCTCCTCCACGGCTGATGTAATTCCAACTGCCACACTCTCAAATGTCTCTTATGAGGGCAACTCTGGGATTAAAACAATGAAAAGGACACTCCTGCAAGCTGTCACCAGACAGATGAGCACCGCTGACGACAAACCACCACACCGACTCGCAATGACGCTTAGCCCAACGTGTAGGGGTGAATCTGGAAGATCACTCTCCTGCCAAAAACAGCATAGTGAAAATGTAAATGTGGTTCATAGCCTGAGTTTAAAGTGGGTTTAAATTTGCAAACATCTGTGTAGACCTGTGATTTTTTTAATACATAAATATATATATTTTTTCCCCTAAGATGTACTACTTTTGATTCTATGTTTAAACCACAGCTGGGGCATTGGAGGCTTCAGAATCACCAAAAAAGGACCCTCGTGTGGAAGCAGCTGCACAAAACACAAGAGCACCTTTATGAATCCATTTAACCAAAGACTGCAGGAGCACGAAGAGCCCGGTGCAGCAAGCAGCTCGAGCCATGTCCTCAACAGTCTTTGGTTTCCTGAGTTTACTTCAGCTTCCTCGAAATTCCTCTGTGTCCCCCTGCACCAGCATAGAAAGCGAGAGGCTGTTTGCATGGTCTCTAACAACAAGGACGAGAAAATACGTGCCAACCACAGAGAAAGCGGAAATGTTTTTTTAATGAGAAAGAATCTGCAGCTTAAGGAACAAAACTCATCATTTCTCTTACTTATCTGGAAATTCCAGTTCCTACTTTCACTAAAGATTTATAAAAAAAAAAAACTACTAGCCCCTTTATTTCTATGTTACTAAAGCTCTTGTTTAAGATGCTCACTCACACACAAGAAGGAGTCCCAGCCCCTTCTGCACAGCAAGGAAAGCACCTTATTAATTAACGCTGGTCTCGGACAGATACTAAATACTCCATCAGTATCGGTGCATCCCGAGGTAGTTGTGTATGATGCAATGACAACAGAAATGAATCATAATCTGCTTGTGGCTCTCCCCTCCCCCTCTCCTGGGTTACTGGTCGCTTAGAGTGACAGATTGCATTGGCAAGCCCAGCTCAGCCTCACATGGCCAGTGAGAGGTCAGAGAGGCTAGCTGTCTGTCGGTGACAGATGGTAGCATGTAGGCTCTGCCAGCTAGCCTCGCTTGACGGGCAGTTAAACCTGCTATGGGCAGCTCGTGTCCATCTGAATGCATGAGGTCAGTGAGGGCCACTGAATCAGCGGTGGTTATCTCACAGCGAGCTGCCGTGATGACTAAGATTAGAAGACCTCGCCCAAGTCAGAATCCAAATCACATTTTGAGAATCTCTTTAGAAGGTCAGGTCTGATCTACTTATCTGGAACCAGTCCTGGTTACAGCCTGCTTTGCAATACCCATAATCATGTTGGACACGGGACTGGACGAATGCTAATGGGAGCATTTGGGTTCTACTGTCGGATATTTACCTGATGGTGGGCATTACTTTACTGATATACCATGAAAACATTCAGTTCCTCATGTAAAGCGATCCCCATTCAGTTCCTCGTAATCAGTTAGCAAATATATCATATTGGTGTTTTGGGAGTTTTTTCAGGTTTTACACTGGAGCTGCCCTTCTTTGCACACACAATGACACCTGACATCACATATTAAGCCTTTTGTTTTCTGTTGTTTTTAATGGATTTACTATAGTAAGCCATTAATCCGCATACCCTAAGAAGCAGGGAGGCATCTATTTCCAGTAACATACTGTGAGATCAGAGGTACTGACTCTAACAAACAAGTTGAGTCTATTTACTGACAGGTGAGGTTAACAGTTGACCACAGGTCAGGTGTGAAATCTTGGGTTAGAACATGATGTAACGACAAAGAGTCCCCATTACGTGTATAAGCAACCAAGTATAACTCATTGATCTGTAAATGCAAAATAGTGAATACAGGGAAAACAAATGTGGCTTATTCTAAACACTGTTAGCAGAATTCAAATTCTCTAACCTGGGTTATATTAGGGTGATTTGTTTTTTCACATTGCCTGAACTGAACTGATAAAACCTGTTTGTATCAGAGAGACATACTTTGAAAGCAAAGGAAGGCTACATCTGTAAATATATAACAATCATTTATGTCCTGATTTCTTAAAAGAAACAGAGGTAGGGCAAGAATATTATCACAGGCCTCGACACCCCGATACACGTCAACATCTTTCATCTAAGAAAGCATTTGACTTGTAACCTTTTGTTGTGTGATGCAACATTTGACAGTTGTACACAGATGCTGATAGAGATCTGGATCAGTATTATCAGCAAAAGTAGTGCCATTGAGAACTTGACCACATGTGGTTACTAGGGGTGCAACGATATTCGTATCGATATTGAACCGTTCGATACAGTGCTTTCGGTTCGGTACGCATATGTATCGAACAATACAACATTTGTAATTTATTTTATCAACTTTCCTTCTGACGATGCTGTCTGTGTGGAGCGCTCAGTGGATCTGCGTTCGACTACTCCGCCTAGGCTGCACTGTCGAGCGCAGATCCATTGAGCGCTCCACACAGACAGCATAGTCAGAAAGAAGAGCGCAGGGCAAGCTAGCGTGACAGAAGTTAAGCTCTCCTTGCAACATGGCAAATTGAACCTCCCCCACCCTCATTCAGATCTGGCGTTTGGAATTATTTTGGTTTTCATGTGACGTATGACCCTGAAGGTAAGCGCTCATGGACTAAAGTAAAACAGTATGTTGGATGTGCCACGCAATGCTCAATTACATTGGTGTGAACTAGTGTGTTAGCGCAGTTAGCTCGTTAACGTGTTGGCTGTCTAGCCCCATGCACGGGGCTATCAGGGGTAGCTTGTTAACGGAGATTTGCCGTGTTGTGGCGTTAAGGTCATTTTAACGAGGTTAACCTAAAAGCACTAGTGGGAACACAACGAATATGACTGCACATTTACGCCGACATCATCCTAGTGCAAAGACAAAAACAACAAGCATGCATGCTACAAACTTTACCCGAGTCATTTAGACAGCCGTTAGCACATGATTCTCCTTATGGGGACCTGATATGTTTAATATGCTGCTGAGAATATAGCCCAGAAGAAGCGGATAGTATAGCTTTTATTTTGAGACATTTCTCTGTAATAAACTCTTTTCCAAAGATGAGTGATTCCTCAATCAGATACAGGGCTCGCAAAATCGCTAGCCCGACGTCCTGGGGCTAGAGATTTTTCCAGTCGGGCTACCAAAATCTATCTCTGCCCTGCCCGTCGGCCTATTGTAGGAAGGAAAAATATATGTCAATGCTTTTGCATTCTTTCGGAAATGTAGCTGGGTAATTATGTCATTGGCATCGGTGAGCCACTGTCAATATGTGACATATTGAAATCGCGTTTGAATTTGCGCTTGTTTTTTGCTTTCACTTTGCAATCACGTGAACTGTGTATAGAGAGCGACAGTACTGATCTGTGAGTGATGATAATTTGTGCACCAATTCCTCTGACATCGTCTTATTAATCGTTAGCTTACTATGCAAACATGACAAGTGAAATCTCCCGCAGCAAGCTTAAACATGTGAGAGGTTGATCGCTGAGCGTTATGTGAGTCTGTGTGTAAAAGCAGCAGGATTTATATTTCAGTTCTGCTGAGCCAAATAAGACAGGTCAGGGTGAAGAAGTGACAGCCAAAGAAAAGCTTACCGCAAAACGGAAAAGTTATGACAAATCAGACTATAAGGCAAAAAGAAAGTGCAGCTTTATGGTTTCATGGACAAAAGACTTTCTGTGGCTGCGATATGATGAGCTAAATAACCAGGGCTGCACATAAGTGGTCCGCAGGTGCGCATTCGCTGTCAAAATAAAAAACACGCACAAGGGTTAGGGTTAAATTTAAAAACTGTACTTTTGAGTTAAAATATATATTTATAATTTTAATAAATGACAAATTAAAAAGGCATGAACATTTTATTTTGTATCGAAAAAATATCGAACCGTGACACCAAAGTATCGAACCGAACCGAACCGTGAATTTTGTGTATCGTTGCACCCCTAGTGGTTACGCTGTTGGAGTGAATTTGGTAGCTTAAATTTTTTTTAGCATGCATCTAGATGTGGTATTTGGTGCAAGACGACTGATGACGTGCTTAAGTTGGGAAATATTGCAGCAGCTGGACTAGCCGGAAATTTTTGCAATATCTATTAAAGGTCTGTTGTGATGTGTTTTCTCTACTCTTGTACTTAGGCTTCAGGGTTATGCATTACTCGATGACTGTAGAAGGGGAACAAAGCTCTCAAAGGCTGAAAGCTAGCATGAATTAACTTCACACAGTGACTCTAAAGCATGTCTGAAAACTCTGCAAATCAATGTTCTTTTGAAAAAGGAATAACTTTAAAAAAATATAGGGAGATAATAACTAGCTGTCTCCTGGAATCTCCAGCTCCCTCTATTCCTGCAGAAGTCAGCACTGTCAACACCAACACGATGCTACTAATGTAAAACATGAAGGTCTATATTTATCAATTTGTCCAACTAGCAAACATAAGATATGTAGAATATTTCTTTTGGCAGGTGGTCGAGCGTGCCTGAACGAGCAGATGCACTCGCCAATGCTTTGGCATTCACCAACTTTTATTATTTGCAGTTTTCAGAGATAAGATACCTTTATTAGTCCCACAAGGGGAAATTTCATGTTAAGGCTGCCGACCTATTGCAGATATATGATTTAGTGAGCATTTTTACGAGAAGCAGAATGCCAAAGAAGTGTTTAAAGGAGCTACTGCGGAGACTAGGGTTTAGTTGGCAGTGATATTATGGCCTGTCCACACTGCTCTCTAACATTCCTGAAGCAGACAACCCAACATTCACTCAAACTTCATGCAATTATGGGCCAGCCGTGTGAATGTAAAAGAGGAGACAGAGAAGTTTTTCTCTTTCCAACCCTCTTTCTTCCCCATTTTTTACTCAACTATGTGTCACAGTTCATGAGTACAGCTCAATACATCTCTATCAATGTCTGTCTGGAAGCATGCCCCATTATCTGCATTTTAGGAAGAGTCTTCACTCACTGTGATGACTGCTTTTCAATCTGCCTTCTGGTGTGGCCATTCAGAAAGACCATATGCTCACTTGAACTGGACAGTAGATTTAAAGAACCTAGAATATTTGAACCCAGTCCTATTTATTGCATATTTGCCATGTACATTGTGGAAGAAAGACAGAGAATATCTGCCCAATATAACTGTCTGCCTCTTCAATGAGCCTCTATTGTGGACCATGTAGAGCTGATATGGCTCAAAAATGCATTTCTGGAAAAGAGGGGACCAATTTAAATGCTACTGTTGGCAGTCCTCCTTCTGTGCAGCCTCTTTAAGTTTGCCACAGTGGCACATTAGCTTGCAGCAGATCTCTGGACAGAAGAATCAATACCAACTGCAATCAAAGATAGTAGAGTTGGAGTTCACCCAACTGCTGGATGAGTTCTTGGGGGGAAGCAGCTGAAAGCTACGGTGGACATCACAAAGGCTACCTAGCCAGTGGGCCGGCTCATAAAGAAAACACGAGGCCTGTAGGTCCAAGCCAAGCTGCTATGCTTTGGTGGCCATTATTATACCTGGGTGGCCTACCCAACTAAAGACTACGTGTGGGGAAATCTACCTAGAGAAGTTGTATTTGTTCAAATTTAGCTGAAATGATACAACGATAAAATTCAAGTCACCATTGTAGTAATTCTCTTCTGTGTAGCCAAAGCTGTATTTTATTGCACAGTCCTTAAAGAGATATAAACCACTGAGGGAGATGTCTACAGATAAAAAAAAAGAGTTGTAGCGAAACTAATCTCACCTTCTATCCGCCATGCATGATCTGGCATGCATGATCTGTATTCGGCTATCTCGCTTTATATCTTTTCATTCAACTCTGATTTTTCTGCTCTCTCACTAAACGAGGGTTTGAGCTTCAGGGTTAACCAGAGACACATCCTTTGCAGGAGGTGTGGAATTTTGCAGTCCCTTCAGGACACACTAATGGACAAGTCTCTGAAATATTTGTGGTGTGATTTCAGAAATGGGGGCACATTCTGGAAGAGTAGCTCTCGCGCTGGTTTCTAGGCAAAGTGATACACACGATCAATACAGTGGGCTGAATCATTTTAGAACAAAGGCTTTCTTCTCCTGTTACATACAACAGCCTTGTGAGAGCAACACAGTGTTCTGCACAAGTGCATTAATAAAAACACAAAACACAAGCTAAAATCAGAAGCCGGGTTTTCTAAAGACTCGTCAAAATTCAGAAGAGAAATGACATCCTGACAAAATTCTCCTAAAACCAGACACGGATGTTGTATCGTCTCGCTCCTGGGGTGACAAAAAGTATTTTAAATGTGAGAAACAAAACTGGCATTCAGAGTGAAATTAAAGTTGCTAGTAAAAGGTTTCTGCAGGGCATAAACAAATTGGGTGTGTAGTTTGGCACCACTGAGTTACATGTCATCCTCAGCACAAAAAACAAAAAAAACACTCCAACATGCTCCCCTGACATCACCGCCTTCCTCAAGCAGTTCAACCGCTGCACGTTACATCACACCAGAAAACACCATTTGCAAAATGACTTGCTTCTTGGTTTCTGATATGAAAATGTAAACTCTGTACCAGTGCTTATAGGCTCTTTATGTAAATAACACACTCACTGGGTGACTAAGAGCTCCAGTGCCGAGTTGTAGCATCATGAATAAAACAAATAAGCAGAGCTGAGGGCTCTACAGTGGAGAAAACAAAGCCGTCCAACGAGGCTGACCTGACATTAACGTAGCTAACTGTTAAAGTGGGTGAGAGGAGTTTTTAGCAAGTCAGAGCAAAACATTGCGATTCAACCAGAAAACCGAACCAACAATGTCAGAAAGTTAGCACAAAATCACTTGCCATGTGAACTTAAACAAGCACAACCAAGAACCTGGATGTGAGTCCTATCTAGCAACAGTGTGTTTTTGGGCAGGGTTCACAGGAAACCTGCTGGATTCTTCAATGGTACAAAACAGGAAGAGGGGTCTGTTCCTCCAGTGGAACTCAAACAGACGCTTTCACACTTTCTGACTTTCACAAGTGGTTAAAGACCAAAAATAAACTCAGTACAACAGGAAAACAGTGGGGGAACAATGACACTTGTGTGCGACTAACTGCCAGTAAGCCTTGGGGAAATTTGAAACCTGTTTGTTCAGTCCAGATGAATCACACTGGACTCATGAAGTGGTCTCGGTACGGTCATAAAAATAAAGTAATTTTTGGATTCCAGTATAACATACAGGAATCAGGGCTCCAAAACTGAGGCCATACCTGAACCACATCGCATGCTGCTAGCAGCTAGCCAAAGAAAAAACTAGTATAACTGATGTCTGCAGTCTGATTACACCTGCGAGGAAAGTACTGCAGTACAGGATTAACAGGTTAGTGAGCTGTGTTGAGTTTTCAGTGTCACAAATGTGGCTTTACCAGGTTAGGCTGACATTATGGCAAGAGTTTCAGACTTTTTCTCTGCGACATGCTGCAAGTGCAATATAGATACTCGGCTGAAGGAAACTGTTTGATATATGCAAGCCATTCGGTTGTATCTTAGTAATATTGCAGAAGGAAGCTGTGCTGCATAGTTATGCAGCAAATGTAAAAATCCTACTTTGCTGCCAGTTCTGGTTTTAACCACTGGAACTGTATCTAACAAGACACAAATAGTCTATTTGTAGCCCATTTACCAGCAAAAATATGAATCAATAAAATTTATTTAATTTTCACTTTGTAAAAAAGCGATTTCCCCCTCTCCTTTGCTAAGCTGTGCAGCCGTGTCAAAGCTTATAATAATACTGGTTTTTAATGATGTCTGACTGAAGAAGGCACCACTTAATTGGACCTTTGCAAACAGAAGAATTAAATGGCGCACCATTACAGCTCACGTTCATTACAGCCAGATTCGTGCCCCCCCCCCGTATTCCTGTCACCAATGCACTCTTAAAACCCCAAAAAGAAAACTTAAGAAAAAGAATCAAAAGATACATTTAACAACCCCATTTCAGAGCCTGAAGCCAAAAACCTGAGTTCACAAAGAAAATTAATAGCAACCAACATAATACTCATGTCTGGCTGCAGTTTTAGGTCTTGCTGAGCACACGAAAGTCTCGCTATGTTGACCTTGATAGTACAACCCTCAGGATCAGTGTGCGTCATATCACAATCTTTCCTCTTGTTCCCTTCTGCTTTTATGATCTAATCAGATGAAAACAAAAGATCAAAAATAACCTTTAAGAAAACAGAAACAAAACTAACAACATTACCAATCCATCCACTCCTTTCAACCAGCCATTTGAGAAGTACTTCAAACACATGCTTTTTGTTTTTTATAAGAATCTTGCTAAAATAGAATTATTATCCATTAAATATATGCTTTTGCACTCTTGTGCAATTAGTTTGAATCGTGCAACATGCCACTGGTGTAGAATTACCTCCGTCTGCGTCTATACAACTAGAATACATGGCACATGAAAAAAAATCATCATGCCTGCCTAAAACGTAATTTCTAAGAGGGAAAATACAAGTAAGGGAAAAAATTCATTTTCTTACATATGAGCAAGAATATTACATTCTACAAAACCCAAAATCAATAAGGAAGTGATGACAATTCAAAAGCTATTATTGTGAAAACCACTGTCTTGGGTTTTTTGGGGGGTTTTCTTTCCAGTCCTATTAGAGTTGGGGATATTTAAGATCCAGGATCTGAAACTTGCATAAGCTATGCAGATAGAAACATGTTCAAATGCAGCCTGGCTGTAGATCACTCACCACAGCAGTAAGGTCTGTTTGCACCACCAGTGTACTCAGTCAGGACCTTGTACCATGTGCTCAGAACCTGCAACAAGAAGCAGTTACAAACTCAGTTAATGGTCTCTGAATGGAGGTGTGGTTTTCAACCATGGAATTAGAAAACAACATATATCACAGCATGTGTTCGACATTTAAAACCTAAGTTTTAGAATTCACTGCAAAGTGTCTATACACGGCCTGTACAAACATCATGTGACACATTTCTAAAAGGCATCAAAAGTAAAGTGGAGGGTTTATTTATGGGAGTGAACACATCTTAAATTTGAATTATTTATCAGTTCACACAACCTTCTGTAAGTGTGGAAACTGCACATTTACTCCACTTGAAAGGAGCTCATGAAGAGAAATAAATAACTACATTTGCATCTTTCAAATTTGAAATATTTTCATGAGGGATAATAATGCAGGAACATGCCTCTGAATCTACCTTGGATCTATTAAATGCACCCCTTCAAGTTTTTGACCCGAACCTGATGCAGAGCCAATTGGACAATGTTATATACTGTGTTATGCTGCATACTAGCAAATGCACGTGGACATTTCTTAGGGTTCACAATTTTTACTAACCTTTAATTTTTCACTACTTTTTTTTTTTTTTTTTTTTTTAAACCCTTTAATAAAAAAAACCACACAAAATAGAAAAAAAGATCCATTGCACTATTAGGATGCATGAGCATGCAATGTAACACACGCAATGTCTCATATTATTTACTGCTTTCCACTGATTTGTGGTGCATATCTGCACATGTGGGCATGCAGAAGGAGGCACAAATTAATAATCAAATAATTCTAATAGTTTCTAATTTACAAATTATGTGATCCAGCAAATAGTCTGCAGCTGGCAGCTGTAATTTATGTTCTGCTCTGGTAAACTGGGCATAGCGGCACATGATCCAGTTCTCAACAAGCTGCAGGTTCTGGCTGGAGTTCTCTGCTAGCTGTGCATTCCCAGATGAGAACGACGACTACCTTTGCCAACTGTGGTCCAAGACAGTGGGACTGGAGTCCACCGAATCCAAGACCAGATGCAGGTAAATCATACTAAGGAGCGCCACAACAGCAACTTAGCCACCAAGCAGGCTAGTTATTACCACCAACTGAACTTTCAAAATAAGACTGAGGGGATTGTTGAGCAGTAAATTTACTTCTGGTATCATTTCTCATAATTTATCAGAAAGACATGCTAAACAGAGAATGTTGACAGTGCTGGTTTTAACTTTTATCAGAAAATAAAATCAACGCAGCATTACTGGATTTGCTAACATCAAAACTCCATAGTTCACCCTTTAAACAGATTTCGTTGCATGCATCACTTCCCAGAAACAGCCAGCACCCGTCTGCCGGTGTGAGAGGAAATATTTTCACCGTCTGCACCCACATTGGTAAAAACCATCAAAATGTAAAATGATACCTCACTAATGCAATGAACTGAACATGAAAAAAAAAAGCTCACTGTGTCAGCCAGCAGCACATGGCAACTGAATGGCTTTACCATGTGACTGACACTCATTCAGACATCTGAACAATGGCTCACCTCTTTAGTCTGAGTGCAGATGGAGACAACAGCCCACCAGGGGAGCCTGCTCGCTGCCCACATTTCCAATGGGTTACCATAAAGAAATGCAAAGCAAACAGTAACTCTATAAAGTATTTAATGTTCAATTTTTAGAAACTGGGATTCGGCCCTGTGGTAATTATGAAAGCTGCAGACTGAGGTGATGCTTGACTGTTACTGGATTGCATAATGCTGTGTGCTGCAAATCACTGAACATTAAGATTTGTCTTTTCAGGCTCCTCCTCCCAGCTTGCTGCTTCCTCCCCTGTTTTCTTTGACCTTAATTCCCTCTGTGTCTTTCTCCTTTTAGTCATTGTTTCCATTGATTCATCTGACTCTGCTAGCTCTATAAAGTGATGGTGAGGTTGTAGTAGAGCCGCAGAGCAAAAACAGCGATAACCTAAGAACAAAGAAATTGAGTGGGAGTAGCTGGGTTTGACTAGAATGTCACAACACCAAAATTATCCGTTTAATACAATTTCAACATAAATATGTTAGTACAGAATCTATAAGAACACCACAAAATACCTGAAATATCAGGAAAAGAAAAGGAATAATGGGTTAGACAACACAGCACTTAAAATTCTTCTTCTTCTTCTTCTTTTTTAATTCACTTTAAAATGTCTTATTTAATCTCTTTATATATATTTCTTTATATAATTTTGACTACATTATCAAGTTAGATTTAAGACTAACTGAAATGAAACAGTTGCTTCCACTTTCTGCCAACTGCCTTGTTCAAATTATTGTTGATTAAAAAAAATATTGTTACAAAATCAACCGCACTCCTGTTACATAAGCCATTTTCACACATCAAAGCTGGACAGTTTTAGAAAAATCAGGTTGGGACATCATCCAAAGCTGCCCTTTCATACATGTAACACGCAACAGGAAATAGTCTGCCTCAGATACACTCTCACCACTGGAAATACTCTGGTTTTGGCCCGGGATGGCACTAGGGTAGTGCAGAGATTACCACCATTTCCTTGCTCTTCTCCAGACAGATTCTCTAGGCCTGCGCCCAAAGATTTGGCTTTGGGTATATTGAATTATTGTGTGGGTTTTAGATTGTTTTTTCTTTCAGTTTTGAGATTCAAATTTTCCTTTTTTTTCTTTTTTTTTTTGCTTCTGAACTTGGGCACCATTGTGGGATTTTTTGCTGTCTACCCTGGTTGACCTGTTTATACATGTCCAACTGTCCAAAGACTCTTCCCACCTCCCGTTTTTCACCTTCCACTTGACAGATTGTCTTGTTACTGCTAGTCAAGCCTTCAGGGCATTTCATTGTGTAACTTGTTTTCTAGTCTTCGGGTTTCTTGTGCAGGACATTTAGACATTTTTACTGTATTCTCTGACTACCTTTCTGCATATACCCCTGCCCAGACTAAGGACTGGTTTTCTGGATTTTATTCTTCCTCCATGTGTTCTATATCCCTTTACTCCTGTGACTTTCACATGCCTTGACATCCCTCTCACTCACAGCAGTAATTATCAAGCGTCAAGTCCATTAATTACCTATTAATAAACTCTTTGTTAAAGTAGTGGTACAAATAAAACTGACAATAGTACAACTTTTGAGCGCAAGGGTTGCAACACTTTTCTAGTATCAGCATACCACGCAACACTAATGGCTTATCAGTGATGCGTTTAACAGTGATATGTTCAGTGCAATAACGACTGTGTGGGCCACTCCTTCCTACTATGCATTTCTGGCTAAATCTACTGGAAAAGAGTTGAACAACTCAAAGAAAGAAACTCCACTGGCAAATAGTGTTTTATGGCAGCGCAATGCAGGGACGCTACGCACAAGTATGAATGCTCCCACTTTTTAGACTACATCACAGGCTCTACATAGATCCACTACAGTAGAAATTAAGATTTAGAGGAAGTTCAGTCAGATACGGAAAATATAGCATTAGCATAATTGGTATGAATTTGCTTTGTATTACACGCCACAGTTTCACAATCCAAACGTTATCAAAATTTCAGTTTCCACCTAAGAGCCTTTACCAATGCCGTCGAGAAAGAAATGCTATGATAATACCAAATGCTGAGCCTAGAAATCAGGCTGAGGAATCTGAAATATAAATTGTGTGACTTCATTTACAAGCTAAGCCATGTTTTTCCAAGTCCTCTGACATTATGCACACATATTCCATCTGGTCCAGAAATGTTAAGTATAAATCCTCAAGAGTGAGCTCCAACAATTGTGATGGAGGTGCTAAAAAAAAAAAAAAGCCACAGCGGCCTTTCTATTAAACACAGCACGGTGTGTGCTGTTGTGTGCTTTTGTTGCTGACAGCTTTGTTGCTGTGAAAGAAAAGAGCGCCGATGTTCCAGTCCCAGTATGCCAGTTCTACTATATACCGTATGGAAGCTTACAGATGGCGACAACACTGCCAGCGATTCATATTACTGTCACTACCGTGGCTACTGTTATTTTTGCAGGGCAGTATGACACAGCATGAAGCTTGTGTCTTTATTGGCAGTTTCATTTTGATTTGCCACAGGACCGTGCACTTCCACTGATCAATCACAGGCTGAACTGCCAGCCTTGTATCTAGATGTAGCTATAGTGGTAATGCTAATGCAATACTGGGCTGTGAGGCAATTTTGGAATGGATACCACTCTGGGATTGCAGTGCGCTTGTGCTGACTTAAAAACAAACAAACAAACAAAAAAAACCAACAATTTTTTCTCATATACAATCATTACAAACAGAGAATGCCAGGATATTTCTTCTTTTATATTAACCTGGTCCATTCATTTCAATAAAATTGGAGGATTCCACCAAACAGGATCAATAATTCACCTAACGTTGTTTATGTGTGCGTGAAGCTGACAGGAAAGCTGTGGAAGGATTCTCCTGGTCACTCACAGAAGCCTAAAAAGCTTATGTGGGATTCAGTTACTCACAGAATTGGATTGCATTTGTGGTGTTAGCAGAAGGGCCGGATGTGTGAAAGGGAACGCAAGTATGCTTTCTTTACAAAAATTACAATAGAACAATAATGACCTGTCCTGCTGCTGGACAGTAACTCCACTGTGTGGGAGAGTAGTCCTTCTGATGCTCTGCAGCCACATGAACCAGCTCTGCTGGGTCCGGTTCAGGGTGGCCAATTGATGGCATTTTAATTTCCAATGTTTATGAGAACACAATAATACATTTTTTTTTTTTAAAATACTGTCTTTTTTTTTTGTCTTTTTTTGCACAGCTTTTTGTCATAAAGCGTCCCTGTTTCCTTGCAGGGGACCCTCGGCCCAAAGATAATTTAAACTAAAGTCATACTGACTTAGTACAGTCTAAGGCCACACACTGGATATGTGAATATGAAGGTCACAGGTTACTACAGAAATATAATTAACACTAGGGCTGCCACAAACTATTATTTTGATATAGTCGACTAGTCACCAATTATTTTTGCGATTAGTCGACCAATCAGATCATGCATCATGGATGTACAATGTACAGCTTATTGCACCAGCAGCATCTGCTCTTATATAACTATCATTAGCTTACAGCTTGAAGTGTTTAAGGTATGTGCTAACTAAAAAGAAAGACAAGATGATAGTTTATTAAATTTTAATGAAATCTGCAGATTGTTTCGGTGGAGTTTAATAAACGCAGCCGTCTGCTCCTTGCTATCTAAAATATAACAGGATACCGGAGTATATTCTCGAGCATCTCACACTTCTGATAATCAGTTGTCTGCTTCACGTTTATTCAGCTGTGTAAAAACTATAACTTTAATCTCAGCCAAACCGATTTACTCAGGAACAAATAAAATACTTAAAAAAAAAGCCAAACAATATGGTGGGTTTGAAAACGATTTGCCGTGAGTCCGGCGTTCTCACGGGCTCTAGAGAGCCTTGCCCCCGGCTAGCTATCGAGCTAGTGGGTAACAGACGTCTCCGAAAACGTCGGAGCACTTTTGCAAATATGTGGTGTCTTGATAAACTGAGCAGATATTTGAGGTTTACACAGCTACATTCTCGCCTGAAAATATGTTAAATGTTTATTTTGTGACCCAGAAAGAATAATAAGAGTAATATTAAAACTAACTAGCTGCCGCCATTGTTGGAAACTGAGCTGGGCTGCGATATGAATTCTGGGACACAGCTTCTTCTTCTTCGGGGTTTAACGGCAGCTGGCATCCTTGTACATGCAGTGCTGCCATCTTCTGTTTCATTCCGTTATTACACTCTTAAATCCTACTACTTATTGCTGCGTCTTTTGGGATCTTTCAAAGCTTCAAACTATGCGTCGACGATTTTAATAGTCGATGTAATCGTGACTAGTCGACTAATCGTGGCAGCCCTAATTAACACCATAAAAAAATACACCTAACTGCTAACTGCACACCTCTTAGACCTGCATCAATTTATTAGTAACAGCCAAGAAATGGAAATTTAAAAAAAATAAAAAACCCTCAACTACCTTACAACTGTTAACACAGCACGGTTTGTCCAAAAGAGAACACTGTCCAACGTTAGCAACACACATTTGGAATGCAACAAACACAACAACCACCTGATCGGAGCAGAGACAGGCGGTGGGATTTTCATGTATTTAAAAGAAAAAAAGAGATTGGCCAAATATCTGATTTTAAGATCAAAATGTAAGTATCAGTCTGTAAAAAAAAAAAAAATCCACCACCACTGTCTTTTCTGTTTCTTTTTGCTGATTTGTTGCATCCCTAGTTCAAAGGTCATTTATTAACTTTTTAATATCCCTTCTCTCCAATACCATGCTCTGAAATCCACGTCATGTACAGCAAAAAAAACATAATCCAAAAATAGACCGCAGGCCTTTCACTCAACAACAGTGCTGCATCATAAACATGGGTCATATGCCCAAGTCCTTGTTAATACCACTAATCCGTGATGAGATCGGTTTTCTTTTGTCTGATCCAAGGCCATATGAGACGAGCTCAACCAACTGCAGATCCTTCAGATTTATGCCAGAATCACAGATAAAAACATCAACTACTAAAACAATGCTAAGCCCGGACAATCCCTGATAATAATGCAATGCAATATATCACAGCACAGGATCCCATGACATTTAGCTGGGCTTAAACACACCTCAGCTTTCTCCTTCTCTCCTCAAGTACAGAGGAGGGCCAAACCCTGGACAGAGCAAACCAGAATCACAGGGAGCTTGTTAAGAGTCTGGGACACGCTGTGAGTCATTTTGGGTCTCTTGGGAATTATGGAAATTCATATTTCAGTAAAGCTGGTGTGTGTAAAATGACATCCTCGTGATCTGGATACTCGTAATAAGTTTAGTGTTTGACCTCAGACGTTAGCAGCACAAATTTAAGGTTATTAAATTTGTGCTGGTCAGCTCCAGACAAAAATACAGTGAATTCTTCTATAAAATAACAATAAATAATTAGGAGAGAGCAGAGTGAGTGATCTGAAGAAAAGAAAATGGATGGAAGGTTAAAGAGCAAAGTTGGAATTTACAATTTGGGATTTCTCCTAGTCTCACAAATAATTTCAGGGAGGCCAACTTAGCGGGCTCCTGTTTGGTCACAATATTTTCTATTTTACTCCATACCTGAATCCCACAACAGGTGAGCAGCAAAAACGAAACACTGTAGAGATGTTTCAGAGCATCTTTCTGGTTTTAACCCGAGAAGATACTCAAAGATGAGCACTGCTACAGCTGCTCTGCCTGAGGCAGCATACCTGTTTGGATCCTCTAATGACAGACCTAGGACCAAACAGATGTGGCTGAGGCTTCCACACAGTGTATCGCTTCAGCTGGATGAGATGTGCTTACATATGAGATTTACTCAATATGCCCTGTGTCTTCTTTGCTTCACAATATCTGTTTGGTCCGAAATTAACATCATGTCCACTAAAGGCCGAACCCAAAGCTAGCTTAAGCTGTAGTTTTTGGTGATTAAAATGATCACCCTAATGAAAAATATATATTTTAATATATTGGCTTCAAATCAAAACTGTCTCCGACTCTTTTAGAAAAAGACAACAAGTGTAAACAAACAAACAAAAATAAAGTAAAAATTCAAATGGAGCCATGGCTAATAAAACCTTGATTGCCTAGTATTTTCTGTTTCAGAGCAAAAGGGAAATTTTTCTTGTGCCGTCTATAAAACTTTAGCCAGACTTGCTTCATCACCAAATAAATCCATCAGGCATCTTTACATGTGAACGCGTTTCACTAATGCTACTTTTTCACCTTGGTGTGTTGAGAAGCGCGGCTTTTGCAGCCAACCAGATCATAAGTATTTAGGCAGCATTAATAAAGGAGGTAATATTTCTCTAAAGCCATCCTTTGGATCATAACCCAGTTCCTGGACCTTGGGTTCATGTTTATTTGATTCAAAATCCACATTAATACACATGAGAACAAAGTTCCATTATATAAATATGCCCAATTTAGCCATATGGGCCAAATTCCTGCAGTCCCTGAGAGGCTGATGGCATTTACAGATAGTAAAGCAAAGCAATGTAAAAAAACATCCATTTACAGATAAGAGCCAGAAGCATTTGGCTGATGAAACAAACACAAACCAGATAAAATATTAATCCAAGCCACACCCAAGCACATGAACACAAATATAGAAACACTTTACGGTAATAAATCAATGACTTATAGTTGTTGATGATTGGCTCATGAACAAAAAAAGAACATTACTACTTCCATTTCTCTTATTACTTGACTGAGCCTTTAAAGCAGATCGTGCTTTAATCTGGCATTCATTAATAGCCATTAATGCAGGTGTAACGTGTTTAATGTTCGAAAGCCACACAAAAAATAATAATTTAAAAAAACTTGAGAAACAATCCACTAACTTGCTCTTTGCTGCAGTGAAAAAGCATTAAAACTGCAGTGTATAAAACTGACCTGTAAATTTTCTGTACTATCGGTTTGCTCCAGTTTTATTAAGGCCAACCTCATTTCTCAGATTTCAGCAATGCTAAGCATTCACTACGACACCAGTGATAACATCAAACATGCTTGCCAAAAAAAAAAAAAAAAAAAGTAGTGTAACAGGCTGAACAGTCAGTCAAGCAGTTCCTGCAACATGATAAAATCTGCACCCACAGTGCAGCTGCGGCGTGGCGTTCCTGTGTTGGCGGGTTAACCCGGGACCTGGAAGGCGTGGAATGCCCCAGTGGCCCTTTGTCTTTTCTTTCTGCTGACACTGTGACAGCAGCTGTGCTGGGGCGTTCCTGTGAGCCAATTAGCAAAGTGAGCATTCCATTCACAGTTTAACATCTCTTCTGATCCATGTGGTTCAATCAGAGGCTCATGTCATGGAGTTGGTCCTTTGCAAAAATACTGTCTTAATGTTAGATCTGTCAGAAAAGCACCTGCTGTTTGACAGAGCTCTCCAAGAATCCAAGTAGAAAAGCCATCTCTGCTGGGAGGCCTCAGCCTCATTTATTAAACCTAAATGAACATTCAAGATAAATGAGTATCTGGAATATAGCACATTAGGGTAGGAAGGTGAATGAGTCTATCAGTGTCAGAGGGGTCAGGTTGTAGAGACCATGCTGTATGTCTTCATGAATATGATTGCACTGGATGAGTCAGCTGATGAATGAGCTGGTAAGCGCCAAGTAAAATTAGCAACTAATGCCACTAATGGTAGGATATTTATATCCTAGCAATATTACATTCAAATCATGTTTTTTTTTAATATTTTAACCAGTTGCAATGGCTAACATGGGTCACGCTAACTCATAGAGATGAGATCCAAATTTTTAAAAATGCCACATTTTCCAACTACAACTCTATAGCAGAAGATTAATCCGTGAGATTAACACTAGCTGTATAAATTCAGTAATTTCTGAAGGCAGGCTTTCTAAATTAAGCTGGAAAAAAAAAGAGATAAAAGAAAAGATAGACCACCTCCTCAATAGACTCAATAGGGTGAATGCAGCATGTCGTGTAGAACAGCTTTAAGTGTTCAGTAAGAGTAGCAAATGGATTTATGAATACCAGTCCATTTACAACATTTAAGATGGATGAAGCTACCATTATGTTGCCCATCATGTCTCTTGTTGCCATGCTCCACCATATCTCTTGGAGATGAGCTTTTAGATTCAGCTAAGAATCTAAAAAAAAACTACCAGACTTGCGCTCGAGTGTTGTTGACTGAATGTCTGCTCCAGCCAGATCATTTTTGTGTTTACTTTCAGACTTTAGGTAATTAAAATGATTAATATAAAGCTACACAGTTTCGCTATCAAATCCAAAGTCTGCATGACCCACAGCAGCAAAACTAAAGGTTGCAACAGACCAAAATTATCCTTACTTCAGTATTGCACTCTTCCTGGTTGTACTTGTAATGGCAAGCAATAGACCAATCTTTGTGAAAGTTCAACTGAAACAGTGAACATGCCAAAGCTCTGCTAATAACTTTCCTGCATTTCCTAGATAGGACTTTATCACAGCTGCGATCGGAACCCTTTCTATACTTTTCCCCAAATTATAGTCAGCCCTGAGCTCACATTCCTTATCAGTCTAGCAAAAAAGACCTGAAAGCCTCTGCATACCCTTCGCTTAAAAGTATAAACCATGTGTTTGTCCCGCCAGCTGGCTGTGTTTGCCATGCATCAAGAACTTAAGGCCACAGACATCTGTTTGCACAATTTACAAGAAACTGCAGCTGGCATGTGTACTGATTCTTCAATGCTGTTTTAACAGAAAGAAAATTTAAGTAGCTGTAAATAAAATAACTGAATCTGATATTAAATACAATTTTGAAATGATACTGGCACATATGGAAAAACAAAGCACAATTTTTCTGCACGTCAAAACTAGGAATGAATTCAACGATAGGTCTCCGTTTAATGATAGTGGGCATCTTTTGTTGTTTTATTTTGCCACTTCAGTGGACTCAGAGATTCCAGTACAATAAATTATTTATATCTAAAGCACCACTGGCGGCAGTGCCTCCTTTTCTTTTTGTTGTGTTACACAGAAGCCCTGGTTGTAGATGTTGTCTTGCTCTTGTTCTCAAAACAAAGGTGGCGCTAAATTGTGGTCTGTAACATGCACTAAGGCATAAGACTTTCATGCAGTTTTTTAAAACACAGTAAGCAATTTTTATCAGTGTTGTTGCAACATGAAGTCAGATTGTGCTTAGGCCTAAGTTCAGCTAGGACAATCTCATATGGAGAAGGTACTATTAGAAGAAAATCAAGGTCTCATTAAGAGGTATAAAAACTCTTTCTTGTTTGCCTAAATACAAACTAAAAGTTACTTTCTTTTTCGATGTCAAGCAGCCACCATGTTATTACTGATCTCTAGTTTTTGTTAGAGCATGCAGTACATTCCAAACTAACAAAACATAAAATTATAAAATCCCAATCTTTCGTCATAAACAGCACAGTGGAATAGTTCAATACTAACAGGGTATTATTTGTCATATCATACTCTACTGGAATATATCACAAGATCCAGCAGTCCTACTCATGAGGTAAATGAAATTGTGGATTGGGACTTTCCCCAGAGTTTGGACGGAAGCTGCAGGCCATACATAATCACCCTGGGTCACTGCAGCAGAGGGGAAAGGGAGCTGCAGGCCTGTAAACTTCAAAGCCTTTTGAGTAAAGAGGGGGAGGGGCCGCTGAGCACCAAGCATTCTTCACAATGTTGAACTTGACCCCTGAGGTTGCCACACACACCATGTGACTGCTGTCAACTGTGTGTGTGTGTGTGTGTGTGTGTGTGTGTGTGTGTGTGTGTGTGTGGGGTGCAGATCTGCGTGGATGCGCATGTAGCATGAGCATGACTGTGTGTGTGAGAGAGAGAGAGCGTTTTGAATACAGTCCTCAAAGATAATAAGCACACCTAACTCCTGGACCTTCAAACTTACAATTTAAACCAATTAAATAACAGGTTTGAACTATTTGGTAAATATAGCTAACCACTGTATTGGAGGATAATTTCTGTGATCAGATCAAATACCATACAAAACACAAGCCTGCCAAAGGAGAAAAACTCCACTTAGAATCAAATTACATTACACAAAGGCCCATTTCCTTTGTTACCCTGTCAGCTCTAACAAGCAGGAAGTTTTGTGTTATTCATTTGTTTTTTGTGCCACAAGCACAAAGGTACTAAATTACCTCAAGTATGTAAATAGCACAGTGTTACTGTAAATCTTTATTTCCACATCCACAACAACGTTTTTAAGTGTTAATAGAACAAAAGAACAATGTTACGACTTTACACAATTGTGACAAATATCTGAGCAACATGTTCAGCTGCCTCTCCAGAGAGTCTCTCATCCAGGTTTGCCATCTTGGACTGTAGCCATGGTGATACTCCTCGTTTCCCTCTACAGTGAGCTGTCTATACGAGCACGTGAACTGGAAATGGGGGAAAATCTGACATATGTTGACCCTAAAGCCAGAGGTTTTAATGCCACAAAGATCGCTATCATTTTAACCCGCTATTATCACCATGGTAACTTTCACACTTTCACTGAATCTTCTTTTTTCTGACGCCATTCAAGAATGACAAACATATATGACCGGCAATGCCACAGGATGTTGCTGACAGCAGCACTCAGTGGATGACTGAGCTGAGGTTAATGTCACACCATTAACAGCTCAAGTCCTTTTGAACCCAACAGTCAAAGAAGTAAATAATGAACTTTTATGGCGGTGATGCATCATGTTAAAAGCATAAACTAATTGTTACTGTCCAACATTATTTATAGACCACCCAAATCTTGTATTTATCTGTGTTTAACTCACCGTTTTAGTGACGTACTGATCTAATTTACGTAAAGCCCCTTATGTTATACAACAACTATCTGTGGTAAATTTCCAGGTCAATTCAATCAAGTCAATTAAAATTACGTTTCCAACATCCCAGAAATTATACACACAAACCCTGTACTCATTGAGGAAATAAGACCTACTTATTGTTTAGTTATGGCAGATATGTACACGATCCAGGGTAGTTCCATATTTGTGCGTCTCTCCATCTCGTGTCAGGCCATTATCTAACCAAGGAAGACATTTTCACTCACTGCACTTTAGTCCATTTTGTCTTTCCCTTTTCAATTCACAACACTGATGACGGGCACTGGTTACATAACTGTACTACTCCACCACCACGCTTCCTCTGTGATTTATTAAGGCCAAGCAATAAATGTGTCCTGTGTAGATAACATGACTCAGCTGCCTGCTCTGTAGCAAAACCTTATTCTTCTGTCCTATGCTCAGCATGTGCTCTACTATATCAATGACAAACAGGCAAATTCAGTCCATATTAAAAACATCCACACAATATTTCAAAGATCACGACTTGAACTTGAAGCTTTCCTTTGTTGTCCTATTTTATACTCTGGTGTTAGACACAATAGGGTCAGTCATAAACGTCGTGCTCACAAGACAATCAGAGAAATGAACCAGTATGTGAATGTTCAACAACCTTGGCAGTTTAGAAACAGTTACCAAGGCAATTAGCTGTCACAGTCCAACGGGATTTCGACACATCTCTGCCTGTTTACTGAAATGTTGTGCTTCAGCTCAGGAAATTGTAAAATTTACAGGAAGTTGATTACAGCCACTCAAACCATAATAATAATAATAATGTATACTTATTTGCTCCCCGTGGCGAAATTACTTGTTTTTCTCTGCATTTGACCCATTCAAATGCAGTGAAGCAGTGGGCAGCCACTAAGCAGCCGCCCAGGGAGCAGTGTGTAGGGACGGTACCTTGCACAGGGGTACCTCAGGGTAGCTGTTCAGTGGATTCGAACCCCCAACCTTCCGATCATGGGGCGACCACGCTACCTACTGAGCTATCCCTGCCCTCAAAGCTTTCTATCATGCCATAGCTAATCTATCAAAAAACTCAAGTACTGACGAATCCAAAGTTAAGCATGTTATCAGTTAAGATAATGTTTTAAAGATCATTCTAGCTTCTTCTAGTGCATGTTTTAGAAGCTATATTACCTCATCGATAAATAGTGGTAGCGTGAAAGGAAATGTGAAAGTAGAAAAACACGACACAACCTCCATCATGTTGCCGTTTCAAGTTTCACAGTTACCAACGGGCAATGTTTTTCCTGGTTTAAACACTCCTTGGTCCACATATAGTTAAGACAAAGAGTCTTTGTTACTGTAGCTGACACACATTTAGGCATTTTCCTGTTATTCTATGACCATTTCACCAAAAATGTAATTTAAACCCCACAATAAACTATACACTGCTTAAAGGTATTTTATAAATGACAGTTCTGGTGGTTTTCCTGTAGTTAAATGCCAAAACCTCCCTGATGGTTTTGAATATGACATTTTTGTAGGGAAAAAGCCAATAGTGTTGAGCTGCTGGATATTACCAAGCAAGCCAATTGTAGCTCATTCCCCCCTTTAATACAGTACATTAATATTATCATTAAAATATTAAACCTAATCTTCCAATGTAAAGCTTCATGTTGATGTGAATGTCACCCACCTCTTACATCACGGGCATATGTGGGCGCATCCACACCATGGACATAAAAGATGCTGAACTGCTTTAAACCTACATTCTACTGATTAACTGCAATCCTTCTAGCGACCCTTGTGGTTGCAAAAAGACTTTAAGTTATACAGAAGTTAGATCCCTCAAATCCCTCAGCTCAGTAAACACTATCCTGATGACTTTATGGCCTCAAGCGCTACGTCTGAGTCCTACTGAATAAAACATTAAGTTCATTGTGTAAATTACAATTACTCAGAAATGAAGATTATCCTGGACATACTCATTATCTAACAACTTCTCAACTGCAAGTTGGTAGCCAAAGAGTGCAGTTTCACAGTCTGATCCGCCAGCCGCTCCTCACTTTTGGCTTCCACACACCAGGATGGAGATGGCAAACACAGCTCACCCTGAGGCTTCATAACGGGACTTCCACCTTTTATACCATCCCTGTGTGTGAGAGAGCGCAGGCACACACACACACAAACAAGTTCATGCTCACAACTTTGTCCTCTGTGAAATTAATGTGCATATGTGGAGCTTCTACACCGATCCCTCATCATCCACTAATGGTCACACTTATGTTCACTAATTACAGCAGGGAACCTCTCCCGCTCCCTGATATAGACTATGTTCATTCTCTTCATGCTAGAAGTGGCAAATAAACTCCCCACTCTTTCTCTTTCACTCGTTTTTGGGCAACCTACAGTTGGCTGGACACTGGCAACTTTACAGGGAGGCAAAAGGACAATCAGACTACAAAGAAGATTGCTTTAATTGCTTTACCACTGCAAAGTTGCCAATTTCAGGTTAAGTATTTATAGATGCGGATTTCTGCTGAAGACAATATGCGTCACGTTTGCATGAGGGTAAACAATGAGGGCAATGTTTCTGAAGACAATGTTTCTCACTGTCTTAGTTCGAGAGGATCATTGCAGCATTAAAAAAAGCATTTTTTATGTCTACAGAGGAAAAAGTGCTTCTACATCTTTGGAGAGAGCAGACACGCACATGGTGAAACACAAAATAGACACAGTACAGAAACCAGCATCATTTCTGTTAAGCTCCAATTTACACTTGTGTGTTTGTATGCGTTCTAGACGTGAGACAGAACTATATTTTAAACATCTATAAATACAGTAAAAATAGGTGATTCAGACATTATGAGCCTTTCAAAGATCAGTTTCCTTCCCATTCCATCTCCTACCTACATGCAGGATTATTATTTTAATCTCTGTGGATGTCTGTTCAGAGTCTATTCAGGTGTGACTTACGATGCAAAACACTACAACGGGTGCAAAAAAGGAGCAGAGGGGAGGCCAGCACATGCTGTGTATGAGCTCTTCTTTCTTTTGTCTTTTTTTAACCAAAAAACCCACATAACATGTGCAGCGGTGATCCCAATTTTAACGATCAACACAAAGCTTTAGGTTTTGGTGGGTTTCTCTTGTTGTGTGGTTCAGTTCTTTAAAAACACAACTGAACTGATACAACCAGAGGAAAGAGGAGTAGCTCTGATCATAACAGCACATAAACCAAGATAAAAGAGCATATCTGAGATTGCTGTGAACTCAACAGTGACACTTCCACAGAGAGTAAAAGTCACACCAAGCTACTGTACAGGACAAAGTGATTTGTCTTTATACGCTGAGCTGAAAGAGACATACAGTAGCACAATTTTAGTATCTATATCTTCACGTTTATAGATTTGATAGTTATAGCTGTAAAAATAGCTGTCACTGTCTTGTCGGGTGACACACTGATTTTTCATTTATAGTACTATGTATGGTACGTCTCTGTAGGTAGACGGGCAGTATGTAGCTGCCACCTGACTGCGAACATGCTACCACTGCTAAACCATAATTTCCCCATTATAGGTCATCTGTGCACTAGGACAAACAAAGGATGTGTTGCTTAATAGCAGTCAAAAATTGCACTATGACACCATAAAAACTGACAGAGAGCTCACTGCTGACATATGCATATCCAGCCCAACAATGTGAGATTAGATAGCAGACTTTGTAGTCGTCAATGATTCTTGATTAAAGAAAAAAAATACTGAATAACTGTGAGGTCACACAACTGGCTTTGTGTCATTGTCATTTCTGGGGATGAACCCATAACAACAGATATAACGAGAGTGAAAGTAAATAAAAAAGCCTTGTAAACGAGCCTTGAACTTGTAAACTAACTTGACCACAGTGTGAAATACCTCAGAACAGCTCACCCGTTGCTGTTAGCTTCATCTATGCCACGTTAGTTCTCCACTAGAACTGAACTGAACTGAAAAGAACAGATAAGCTAACAGATCGGCAGGTTGCTCCCGATATCCGATCCAGCACTTTCAGTTAGGATTATACTGACATCTAAAAATCAGCTCTCACGCATTCATAAATGGTGACCTCCTGGTCACAAAAACAGGAGACACATTAAATAGCTGACACATAGAGCAAACCTCAAGTTTATTCTTCTGGAGCACACTTACTGTATGGATAGCCCTAAGGGTGGTAGCACAAAACGCTGTAGATGCACGTGAATAAGGACACAAGTATATGTTTCAGCTGATGCTAACAGCCCATATTAGCCTATCAGAATATATCTGTTTCTGCGTCACTTTATTTAACTCTCTGCATTGTCTGCAGCACATGTAGCAGAGTATGCCCTGTAGACAATTTTAAACTCTTACGCACTGTGAATATGAAGCACAGACACCTTGCCTGACCTTAAAACCCACAAAGACAAAAAAAAAAAAGCAATGACCTGAGATGACATGTTTTATGGTGTGGTTGGTCCTTAGCTTCAAAGAGTTGATAATTATCAGCTATGAAACCCAATTAGAGCTGCCCTTAATAAAATGAGGGCTGCTTAAGCCCGAGTTTATGTGTGAATACTGGACTCAGGACTGTGTGTGTTACATAACATACTTTAAATATTCGTTACAATGTTTAAAGAACTAAAATCCCATGAAAGGACCAGGTCAATTAAAAAAATAATGACAAATGCATTTAAAAATATCGATATATATTAAAGCCTACAAATATCTTAACCCAGTTAGCCTGTGAAATGTAACTAAGGCTAAACAGTCTCTATTGCCAGCCTTTTCCTTGCTAGATAGTGAAGGCTTATCTGGGACTGGTACATTGTGTCATTGAGTTGAGCTTTGCAAGGTTGGCAAGTGGCCCTCCTGTGTGTGTGTGTGTGTGTGTGTGTGTGTGTGTGTGTGTGTGTGTGTGTGTCTCTGTCTGTCTGTCTGTCTGTCTGTCTGTCTGTGTGTATTCGACCCTCCCCCATATCATCCATGGCTTTGGAACAACCAGCTCCACAGCTCTGTAATAAGCTTTCAATCAAAGTGGCACAAAGGTAACAAAGTAAATAACACGATGAAATACTATGACCTGAACTTTGTCACAATTATGAATCCAAGGTATGCTACAGACAAAAAAATAAACAAGAGCCTGTAAAGCACAACACAACAGACTGGCACAACTACTAACTGGGCTCAAACAGTTTCAGTTTTGATTCATAACCCTTCATAGTTTTATAGACACACTGCCTTATTTAACAAGTACAAAGTGCGTTGAAACACACAAATTGTCCAAGTTAAGTAAGAGATAACAGAATAAATTAAACCATAACTGGCGAAAATAGTTACTTCACAATAATAAAACTTAAGTGACAAAGTAAAAAGTTTGATGTCATATTCAATCTAATTTATTGTGGGTTGAATCCAATATAAATTATCTTAGAAATGTATATTCTAATGACTTGGGTTTAAATAATACAAAAAAACTATTACACACATTCAAAGCTAGTAGGAGTTGCAGGAAGGAAGGGCGCGCTCACAAACACAAACCACGCGCGAGAACTGCTTTCGAACACATGCACACGACACGCGCGCGCCTACTCACGCGCTGAGGCTGCCCATCCCCCACACTCGAGAAAAATTATAAAAATAAACGTACGAAACAGCGCAATAACCCGGCGAAACCTCGCGTTCACAGCCACGCGTGATCGATCTACGCGAGGTTATCATTTATAACGGCAATAATCAAGCGGAAAGACGGTAAACACTCACCAAAAGCTCCAAATCACACAAGGGGGGTGCCTTCTCCTCTGTGCTCCTAATATGGAATCTCCTCCACCACCGTTGTTTTCTAGCTCTAATTACACCTCGAAAAAAGCGTTATAACTGCCTTCAGACCCGGCCAAGCGGGGCTAGGAATCCCCAATGACCGATGTGTTTTGGAAACACGGGCATATATAGTGATAAATCCCCTTAAAAATGAGCTGGATGTACAGTTGGGTCTAGATTGTAGGTTTGCTCGCTAGTAGAGAAAAGAGCCAAACGGTTCAGTAGCAGCCAACGGCTTCAGACTGAAACACAGAGCATCTGACCTGCCAGGCGAAAATGAGCTAGGCCTGAGCTCCTCTCTCTGCAGGAAGCACACTCCAGTCACATAAACATCAAAATGGGTGTCGCAGTATGGAGAAGGATGGTGTAGTTAGGCTGGGGGTAAGCGGTAACTCCTCAAAAACAACTCAGAAATATTAGGTTAAAATTAATTATCCGTTTATGTTGCTCAGTAGTAGACTGTTATTACTACGTAGCTATTTTTGGAGTGTAGCTGTAGGCATGCTGTTATGCACATGAAAAATATACTGTAGCTCACATTTTAGTTATTTATGGAACTATGCAAAAAAAAAACCGATGTAAAAACAAAAAGTACAATTCTTTTATGCGATAACAATTAAAATTTTCAGGCATCATTTTAGGAACAAAATGTACTTTTGTTGTTTGGAACTAAGCCTTCCAATGCTGGCTCGCACACCACATGCTAACTATCTTAATTATTAGTAAAAGCAGGGCTATTGGAGTCGGTTGATGATAGGCAACGTAAATATAACCAATATCACCAGCTCCACATGCACATATTTACTCTGCTCACAAGAACAGAACTAGAGTGTGCAGGAATGTGGCGCTGTGAATGAACAATCAATTCCCTGGTGCATACCAAAATGTACACGTCCATGACCATGCGAAGGTTAGCTTAGATCTGAGTGATGTAAATTTTATGTAAATAAGCACAAGGCGACATTCAGTCTTCTGCATGCTTGGAAATTTATTTGTTACGGTGTGAATAGATCTGGGCAGAAACACTACAAGAAAGTGCACCAAATACACATGCATCATTTGGAAAAAACAAAAAACTTTTAGCCCTAACACAATTTAAATAGATATTTTTGTTTTAATTGCACCACTGTAGATGTTTTACAGGAAGACCAAAACTTCTAGTCTCTACAGTTCTGGTCTCTAGTGGCCATTCCAGGAAGTGGAATTTTTGACACTTAAGCTCGGCCCACAGAGTTTAGCTAATATATCCTAGTGGCCAGTTGTGGGATTGCACACAATATTAAAACCCTGCAGTTGAAAATAACTTCCCACATAAACCACAAAGTAAATTAATTTAACAGGTAATTTAAAAATGCTTGTTGTTTACTTCCTATATAATGATTTTGTGATGTAAGAAGAAAACTGAATAAATCACACAACAAGCAGCCCACATGATAACAAATACAGCTGGTAACATTTATTAATTTCACCCCATTATTTTTAACGCAACATCAAGTATTATTCAGGATAATACATAGACGTACTGAGGTGAACGGGGTTATGTGACCACATGTGTTCACAGTAGCATTCATGAGGTGACAGAGAAGTGTGTGGTGGTGGCTTTCTCATGTAAATTCATCCTATAAGGAGAGGCATGAGCAGACGCAAACTGATGTGTATTCTGCAGACATAAACTGTGAAAAACAGACAGCAACTCATGTATGTATTACCCCAAAGCATATGCTCATCAGCATGCACACACACACACAGATAAGGCTCAGCTGAGACAAAGAGACACACAGACAGAAAGCCCTGGGGTGCTGTGTAGTGTGAGCTTTAGTGTGGCTATAACAAGAAGAGTGGGGGATGGGTAATGACCTTTATACAGGGTGAGGGGGAACGTCAGTGTTTTTTCTTCACCCTCCCTTTCACATGCCTGGAGAGTTTTGTAGTACAAGAGGGGCCCTGCAAGTCTGATGGTGCAATTATTTTCACACTGTTCTCCCTTGAAGACTTTGATGACTTTTCTTGTATTTGTTTTAGGAGGAAATGAAGCTATCCCACCAGTGGTACATCACGGCATCTCTGCCCCATAGCGGCTGAACAAATCAGGGGGGTACAATGATTTAGAAACAGCTCCACTGTGGCAAACTGTGAAGTGAGTACCACAGGGGCAAAGCAGACCACTATTAGGGTAATGGCTTTCTGGAAAACCACATCACATTATCTCTATGCAGTACTCTGCCTCAGTGTTTTCTTCTTCTCTGTGCCTTCTACAGTAAGCACCCAACCACCACTACTTCTAATGAGTGAGTTATGAAAGTATGGTATTCATGCTACAGGAATTCAGGGATTCTTCTAGAAAACCTTTCAACAACCTAAGAAAGCTTATCATCATTCAGTTTTTAAACAAGCCTCAACATTGTCTAGACGTCTGGCAACGTCATCTTCAACATATTTTTTAGAGCTTATTTCCTTGTTCCCGTTTTACATAATCTGTTAAAACTTGTTTTCATGTGAATGTGAAGAAGCAGAAAACAAGCTTTTTTTTAAAGCCTACTGTAATTGAACTATCACAAAGAGGTTTTTGAGTATTTAGCCAGATGTTTATGCATGTCCACGTGCAGAAATTCCACTACAAACATGGCAGGTACAGTCATAAAACTTTAGTTGGGATCAAAATGAAGATCAGATATGCTAAGACTGGGGTGGTCTAGCCTGTGACCAGTGAACAAATGGCAACAGAAGAGGTAAGCATGGCTTTGTCCTACTTTACACCCCTGTCATATAGCTTTGTGCATTTTCTGTTGTGTATAAGTATATTTTCCACAGTGGGTGTAGCCTTAGAATTCAATGGATCTTATTTGAAAATGATTAGGCTGTCAGAGCTCTTGCATTCATGGGCAGTTAAAAAAATAGTTCTATAAATATGCTCATATTTACCTTCTTGTCAAAATTTGAGGAAGCATGTAAGCGCCACTTTAATACCTTTATGTTTTATGCGAAACAACAACAACAGCTGGGGTGACAGAAACACAACAAGTAGTGTAAATAGTGTAAACAACCAGCAGACATTTTGACATGTCACAGTACGAAAAGTAATCAAATTAAAGTGCTGAAATCTATTTAGTGGCTTCAGATAGAAAGAAAAGCACGTGTCAGCGCATATGGAAATGCGCACAAGAGGAATTGTGGTTGCAAGGTGATCAGATAAAACGATGCTTCGAGGCGGCCTGGCTCACATAGTGATGGGACCTCAGTGAGGTGTGAATGCAGTACATACAGCCTGACAGCATTCTTAAGAATATATTCCACGGAGTGAGTTGAAAAGCTACGAAACCTCCTCTCTTCATGCAAGCTTAAGCAGTCTTGACAAAAGCTGCATGTAGAGGAAGAAACTTTAGCAAACCTCCCTGTACAAAAAGGTGTTCAATAATGACTGTGTCCTTGAACTCCGAGGAGCGCAGAATGGAGCTGAAGTGAACGCTGGTGAAAATGAAAGCTTCCACCAAATTGATGCCAGTATTTAAAAAATAAAAATCCACGTGTTGATGTGTCCTCAAGTAGAGCAGCTCCACTGTTAGGTTATTAATAACTGTGTGATCTGTGCATGCATACTTCCGCCCTGATGTTTAGCATTGACAGAGTGTTGCATGTAGATTGAATTTATTGTGTTATGAACTGCAGCAATGAGTAGGAGAGGTATAGCAGATATGAATAAAGCAATACCAATGTCCCATTTAATATTTGTCCCTACCAACATATAACATGGAATTTCTGTCATTCACTGTGGCCAGAAGGTGTTCGATGGCAGCTCAGCTACAACAGCAAAAGGAATTACCTGGAGTGGAACAGTGTGAGTTACACCTAGTGACACTGGAATAATCCTTTGAAAAAAGATGCTTTAGAAAATCTCTGCTGTGGTATGAACTTTATTTTCAGTGCTCGTTAACCCCCCAAAAAAAGGGGAAGTAGCTTAACCTGCAAGAATGTCTTATATGTGTATATATAAAGCATCATTAGCTGTGCCAGGGAGGATTGAAAGCCTAGTTGCCATTGCAACTGTAAGTCTGAGAGAGTCTGAATGTGTAGTTCTTTTCATCCCAAATCCAGCTTCAAAAAGGTTTTTGATCAATTTCTTTTTCTTTTCTTTTTTTACTCCTGACATCACTCCAACTCTCAGCTGGAAAATGGTGAATTACACTCCACTCCTAATGCACTTTTTTGATCATGTCTCCTTTAATGAAGTTAAATATCAAGACATCTCTTTCCTCCCAGTTTTTTGGGGCTTCTATCAGGTCTAATTGGACATACACCTCAAATAGACCTGCAGGTAAATGCTTCCCAGACTGGGAACAGAACACCTGACACTGATCATGTGTCTTTCCATTCTGTCTCTTTAATAGGTTTACCTCTGGCAACATAATAGTTGGTATGGATTTTATTGGCTTTTAGCTGCTACAGCAAATATTTGTTCTAAAACCAGTTATTATTATAAGCTCAAGCTTCCCTTGGCTTTATAATATGATTCAGGTCTTTGTTTAAATGATGAAAGCTTCACTTTACTCAACAGTGACCCTGTTTGCTAGAACTTGCCTGTATATACAACTAAAATATGTCAATAACATTTAGGTGCTACATAATCATTGGCCATAACATGTTAAGATATTGGTGTTGAGACAATACAAAGCCACACATTTATTCATGTTTCCTGACTTGTTAAAGGGAATCTTAAACTGCTTGTATTTACATTTCATTTTAAAATCTACTGCGTTTTTGATGCATAGGAAGGCATCAAGGAGACAGGGCTGTAGCTAGTTAGTCAATAAACCTGTGCTTTTTTGTGAGCCTGTTAGAAGTTTTTAGACTTATTATGCTGAATTAAACCAGCTAAAAGAAACTAAAATACAAAAAATTGCAAATATTTATACTTTAAAAATTTTTTGATTATAAGCTTGTCCAGTTGTCAGTGAGGTTCCCTAAGCCTCTGTCACACTGCTCCTTTTTTTTTTTTACTTACCATTCACCCGAGGTCACATGTTTAGGTTTGTCGTGCACTTATGCTGATGACACACAGCTCTACCCGTCCACTAAGCCTAATTCCACTCTCCCATTAGGTTAGGTTACGTACTAAAAATGTTTAGGATAAATGCGTAAATTCTCTCTGTGTATTTACAATTCTTGAATCTCTCCTTCCTCTCAGGTTAGGAGTTTAGGTGTTGTTTTCTAGCACCTTAAATTTTGACACATCAATAATATCACTCAGTCTGCATTTTTCCAGTCACGTAAAAATCTACGCCGTTTCTTACAGCTAACTGCACTGCTATTCTTGTACATGCTCTGGCTACACTCATATTGATTATTGTAATTCTATCCTCTCTGGCTTACCACACAAACTTCTCAATAGGCTTCAGCTGCTTCAAAATGTAGCTGCTCATAATGTTACTAGAAGCCATTCCCTAGAACATATTACTCGTTTCCTTTCAAGTCTTTCCATACTCTCACACCTTCATATCTCTTTGATCTTCTGCACATTGCCACTCCTTTCCATACTCTGAGATCCTCCTCTTATCTTACTCTCATTATACTACCCGCTTGCCATCATAGGCTTTAGCGCTTCCAGCTGATTGGCCACTTGTCTTTGGATCTCTCCCCCGCATCACATTTACAATATTGATTTCTTCTCCGTCTTTAAAGTCTGTCTTAAAAGACATCTTTTTAAGCTTGCCTATTCTATTTGATGCTGTTTTTTTTTTAATTCTATACTTTATTGACTTATTTTATGCATACTGTGATTTTGGTATTCAATTGCTTGTAAGGTGTCCTTCAGTGCCCCGAAACGTAGTGAATGTGGGAGGAGCTACCAAAAGGATTTCAAGAATGATAAGCATATGGATCCCACAGATTCACAATTATTTTCTTCCCATAGAAATGACTTCAACTTCTGCTACTAAGTTCTAGACATCATTTTGGTTCTCAGACCAGTGAAAATGTGGACTGGTTCTTAAAAAGAACTGAGGCAGAACTGGCTTTACACCCACACCATGCTGGTGGAAAAGAGGCAATAGGCTTAAACATATGTTCCATGTTTGTGTAACTGTAACCTTGTGTACAGATGTTTGCATTGGTTTCACGTTTGTGTTCTCACCTTCCATTGTCTCGTTTCTCCCCGCCCTCTCTCTGACTGGAGAACTCATACATACTGTATAACCTCAAAGCAAACATGCCCTTCCTTCTGCCACATTTTTCAGCCAGGCACATCCAACAACAACAGCATCGGCCTTTAAAAACCCATAGCAACGTTAGACTATATCCACTTCAAAGTAGTAGTAATACGTCATTCCACCTCTGGCATATTTAGTGCTTTGACAATGACAAGGTCTCAACAAAGTGTGGCTCTATAATATGTCTTCATAGACCATACAGTAATGGCTGTTCTCTACCTACAGGGCTATAATTTACCCTTCATGGTAGAGACTGGGACTGCATGGTTGGCTTTTGCTCTTAAGTGATTAAATTATTTAGCAGAGCAGAGATGGAGACAGAGAAAAACAGATACTGCATGACTATTTCTGGTGAGTGTGTGTGTGTGTGTGAGTGTGTGTGTGTGTGAGTGTGTGTGTGTGTGTGTGTGAGTGTGTGTGTGAGAGAGAGAGAAGAAACATTGGAAGACATGTCTTTCATGCATTTGCTTGTATGTGTGTTTATGTGTGCTAATGACACACAAAGTGTCCACACTGTGTGTTCTTCCTCATCAGGCTGATAAGACAAAGGGAAGCCGGTCAGTTTAATATCCTCATCGATCTCAGCTCACCTCTTTACACATTAACATTTACAACTAGGAAATCCAGCTCAGACAGCTAAAGACTCTCCTGAGTGAAAGGAAGTTGAAAATGTAGGGAAGTTATCTGAGAAGCTGGAGGAGGAGAAGATATGAATAGGGTGTGCAAATAAACCTGACAAAATTAAATAAAAAAAATTTTGTATATGCATTCTCATAAACTTATAATTAATTAATTAAAAACACATAAGAGCACACTGATTTGTGGAAGCTACCGTATTATCCCACCATACTGAATACAGATAAGGGCATTGCTGTTCCACATGCGCAGTATCCTAAAGGTAAAGGAGGAGGGAACTCGTAGGGATTTCCTAATCATGGAGGCAAATTTTACTTCAGATTCAACTTGCAAAGGATCATACCTATGTTGCATCATCTGAGAAAGGGTTCCCTTCACCAAAGAAGGAAAAACACTAAGGAAAGAGAGCGTGTGACCGTCATGTGGATAAATGTCATCATCTTCCTCATTGCCTCAAGCCTCATCTCCTGAACTGAAGTCAGTGCTCTAACGCAAGAAAATGTACGTGTTTATTTATCCCTAATATTGTCACAATTACTTATTCAATTCACTTACTGTGAATAGATTAGACATACGACAAATCTCTGGACAGCTAACAATGGCCTGTTACAAGCTAACATTATGTTAGCTAATATTAGTGTCCTAAAAATTTCTCTCTGATGAACAGTCTGATTATTTTCTCACATCGTATGAGAGTCTGAGGCCAATAATATCAGATCCACTTTAAATAAAGTTTTACTAATGCTGGCTAACAGCAGCAAAAACAGCAGTGCTAACTGACAGAAAAGTTCAGGATATCCTCAGCAACTCACCACAGTATCACTGTCACTGCACGGAGGTGAGCTCGACTGACTCATCAACCCGTGTAGGACTACATTCACAAAGTTTTATAGCCTCCCTCAGAGTAACTAGACATGGAAACCCAGCAGATTGACAACTGAGGTAAACAACTGACAGCCTACACTTAGTACCACGAAATATTTAATTTACTCAAATCTGTTTTTTTATTCATGATTTATAGCTAAGTGTTTATATTATTAAATTATGTTAAAATATTCTGTGTATAAAAGTGTTTTTATCAGTCAGTAGAAAAACTGTGGGCATTATGGGGAAACATAGAGATAACCTTTACAGTCTCAGTGTAATGTTTTTTATCTCTCTTGTTTGTTCTACAGTTCTTATATTCGGGTTCGTTCGCTGGATTTTAATGCAATAACTACACAGTGTTGTTAGGCCTTTGTTTAGATTTTTTACTGTAAAGAAAGTGTATGGTCGCCCTTCTCTCACCCCCCAACCAGTAACTACAGATGGCTGACCCGCCCTGAGCCTGGTTCTGCCTGAGGTTTCTTCCTGTTCAAAAGGCAGGGCTTCCTTCCCACTGTCACCAAGAGCTTGCTTATGGGGGTTGTCTGAATGTTGAGGTTTTCTCTCTATTATTATAGTGCTTTACCTTACAATAAGTAAGGTAAAGCAACTGTTGTGACTGGGCACTATATAAATGAAATTTAATTAAATTTAATTAACCATAGGAATTTTAGACCAATCCAAGCTGTAATACTGTACCAGTCACCTGACAGTTTCTGGGAAAGAAATGTGGTATTTTATGACTGGGTTTGACTTCCAGAAGCAAGGGGGAAAAAATAGCCTTGTCCACTTCACGATTGTACAAAATGACCATTAAATCTGGCCTCTGTTCTCCAATATGAATTATTTTAACAATTACATTCCCAATTAATCAGCCACTGCTTCACAGAGCCCAAGGTGACACATTCAGAAAAATTGTTTTGGCTGACCGGTGGAACATAAAAATAATAATGGTAACTGTATTATAATAGAAAATAAGGCGAACAGGGATTATACATTAAATCTGTGGCTCCGGGGCCTTGAAATGGTGTGATAATCTTGAGCGCCTGCTGCAGGCTCCAACTCAGTCATGGCATATGACAGATTATGATTGACTTCCATAAATAGGGCTTCTCTGCGGGGAGCGCTTTGAAAAAAATGGAGAGAGATGATGTGTGACGGCTCATATCACATACTGTATCACTTACTGTATCTGCTGAGAGGTGTGTAGGAGCCTACTCGCAAATGCATTCATCAAAGTCCACAACACAGAGTTAATATCACACCGGGTAAAGCATGGTTTGGCTGTGTGTTAGTTTATTTTTAAGCCCCTGTAGCCTCGGAGTAAAATATATTTTGTATAAATGACTCCAGTAGTAATATGACACAACCATGACACAACCTTGAAATAGTATTGGAACACTTGTCTGAATCCATCTTAAAGGTACCCTGTGGAGTTTTCTTGTATTCAAGGAAATATTTTTGCAGTCATTGCTGTTCACAAAAAAGTGCATGCAGCCCCTGATTAGCTTAGAATAAGCAGAGAAACAGGGTGCCTAGCAGTTTGTAACAGGCTCTAACCCATTAATAATGGAGCTGTAGATGTGCTAATACATTGATTGTGTGATCTTTGCTCAACTCGGCTAATCGACTGCTGTCTTTATAGAACACAGTCACATTCCAGCTATAATAGTGTTGCTTACCATTTTAAAAGAGAATTGCTTAGTAAAAACATGGCAAATGTTACCACTTAAAAACCCATAAAAGACCAAGTTTTAACCCACAACTTGAACCATATGATAGATTTTCATTCTCAGGAGACAGTACTCCATGTTTCATGACCAAGTGGCACTTTAATATGAACAGGCTCTAACTGCAGACATCCCTATGCATGAATACCCACAACAGCATGTTCAAGATGATATTAGATTTTTAATCATTAATAGAACATATTAAGACATCATGTCACCATGTCTTACCATCACTTCCTGTCATGGTATTTTCTTCTTAACCACAGGCTGTACTGACTGATCAGAGGAATGAACCTCATGCTCATTCTCTCTCGGGTTCTCAGACACCAAGAACAATGTTTCTTACAGAAAATATAGCAAGAAAATATAAAGCTAGAAATGTCATCTTCACCTGCCAGTTCATTTGTCCATCATAAAAGCTTATTTAGATGCTTATTTAAAAAATGCAGCCCTCGCTACAGTTTGTTGGGTATTTAAAATTCAGTTATTATGGTTCACGAAAAAAAAATATAGACCAAAAACACTTTATTTCTAAAATGTGAAATGAACTTAAAAGCAGTCTCTTTCTTTTCAAGATAATTTTAAACATTTGTGCCTCCTATATGCCTACATGTTTTGAAGAAATTTTCAAAGTTCAGAGCAGTGTAAGTTTAACAGAAAAGTGCCAGGAGATGATTTAAATGTGTTGAGTTTAACAGCCAGTGCATCAAGTGTTTATGTGGAAACAAGACCTCGATCACTGAGCTGTAAAATTGTATTGTTGCTCTATCAATCTCACGTCAACATCCCCCATGTTGCTGTTGCTGCGTTTCAGAAATTTAGAATAATCTTTTACATTGAGGATATGCTTGTCATATCAGTCTGTGGGAATAATGTATAAATGTCAGACAGCAATGCATGAATTTGGTTGTGTATTGATACACTGACAACTCACATGTACATCAAGTGAAACTGAGTTACTGTTGTGGTGTTAAACCTGGTTTATATTTGTTTGCTGGTGTGTCTTTAAGGGTTTTCATCGTCACTGAAAACTTGCTGATCTTCTGGAGCCAATAATAAAAAAGACTTCAGAACATGAATCAGATCACAGATTGTTGGCACTATGATCAGAAAACAGCAGAATTCTAACAACTGCACCTACAACTACGGCCTATTCTGGTTAAATGTGGCATAATCTTCACTCTAATCAGCACACTGTCTATGCAACGCACCTCATGACCTTTCACGGTTGTTGCCATCTCCATGTCCTCCTCTGAGAAGGTGTTTGTCAGTCTGAGGCCATGTCCACACTAATACGTTTTTGTTTGCAAACGCATCTTTTTCTCTCCATTTTGGCCTTCCATCCACACTGAGACGACGTTTGAAACAATCGAAAATGTTATGTTCCTGTATTGCGCAAGGGTGAAACGTAAGCTGATTCGACCTGCCTCATTTCTGTCTGCCGTTTATTTATTTTCCGGCTTTTTGAAATGTAGCGGCAAAATGTTGAGGAAAAGCAACGAGTTTTTTTAATGGACTAACAATGAGGTGGAGTTTTTGCCGCGAGTAACAAAAAAGCACAAAGGTGCAAAAGCGAGTGAGAATCTATCTGGAGCATGTACAAAATGATATTAATCTTTAATAGGGCTGTCAAAATTGAGAGCAAACAAATCAACTGCCGTGTAATGCCCTCCGCTATCTTAGTTTATTTGGTCACATGACTGCATCACATGACTAAAATGTGTCATCGTTTTCGAAAAGGCTCCGGGTTTGCTGTCCACATTGTGACGCGAAAACGGCGTTTTCAAATGGATCCGCTTTGGAGAGCGTTTTCAAAACGCTCCGTTTTCCTTGATTGGAAACGCCGTCTCAGTGCGGACGGAACGCCAAAATGGAGAGGAAAAGATGCGTTTTCAAACGAAAACATATTAGTGTGGACATGGCCTCAGTTCCCTTTATTTGTTATGTTTTAGGCTTCTATGGGTTTATACTCCATTGAAATAAAAGTTGTCTTTGTTTATCAAGTTTAGCTTCAGAATCTGCATTTGGGTCCTTTTCAGCACAACCTGACAGAAACAGACTAAAGGTCAGGGTTTAATGCAGCAATCAAAACCACATCATCTGCAAAGACGAGATAGGCAATTTTGTGCTTCCGTGGACGTGACTTCTTGTTTTCAAAAAGAAGCAATTCATTTTATGATACATTAAGAGAAATGGTTTAAACCAGGTTTTTCATGCTTTTTGTTGTTTGAACAGCAAGCTCGGCTTTATAAAAGTCAGTGGGAAAACTATCCTTTTCTCTTTGACCCCACACAACATTTTCTTAAGGACTTTATCGACTCAATTGATAAGTCTAAATCATACTGAATACAATATGAAGTTCATTTTGAAAATTACGGTCATTATCAGAGTCACAATAGAGGGTAAATTAGGATATCCTCATTGGTAAATGACTTGTGATTGATAAGTCCAATAAAGCAGTCCCCAACCCACGGTTGAGGCTCGGGTGTGAAATTGATGGTTCTCAGGATTTCTTATCGGTTTTTATCATTAGCTCGGTTTCCCTGGGTTTTTTCCCATGTGTTATGAATAAATCTTCTTTTTTTTGGTACCGGTACTGCTTTTATTTTATTGTATTTATCCGCGACACCTTAAAGGCCGGCCCCTAAAAATACTGTCGGACATCAACCGGTCCGTGGCGCAAAAAAGGTTGGTTGATCTAATGATCTAATGAGAATCCAATTTCACCAACAGGTTCACACCATGCTCATCCGGTTTTCAAAACACCAAGATGGTGACTGTGAAAACACTACTGTAGAGGTTTGTGTTTTCTGTCCAATACTATTGATGACTACTTGTATAAAAACAGATAATAAATATAAACACTTATAAAAGAAATAGCTAGCAGTGTGTGCTCACAAGCAATGTAATTTTACATTTAAGCAAATTTTTATTATTTTTGGTCCTTCTGGTTGTTGCAAGGCAAGTTTATTTGTATAGCACGATTCAACAACAAGATGATTCAAAGTGCTTTACAGAGACATTAAAAAACAAAAACAATAAAAAAGCATGATTTAAAATTGATTAAAAAAAAACAGTAGATAAAATCAGTAGTTAAAATGTAAGTTTTGAAATTTAAGCTTAAAAGTGTGGATTTGGTGCTTTAAGGTTCAAGGTTCAAGGTTCTTTATTATTTGTCACATGCATAGTTATACAAGTATAACACACAGTGAAATGTAAATGAAATGTTATTCAAATGCAGCTGAGAACAGGTGAGTCTTCAACCTGGATTTAAATAAACTGAGTGTTTCAGCTGATCTGAGGCTTTCTGGGAGTTTGTTCCAGATATATGGAGCATAAAAGCTGAATGCAGCTTCTCCGTGTCTGGTTCTGACTCTGGGAACTGATAAAAAAACCGGATCCAGATGACCTGAGGGATCTGGAAGGTTCATACACTACCCATTATGTCCATCTCTATGCCTATGTACTCAGATCAAATCAACCAGGAGGGAGGGAAAACAGCAAGGGAGATGTGGGGGAGGGGTGAAGAGAGAGAGAGAGAGGGAGAGAGAGAGAGCTTATTGTAAACTGTAAGAGGTGTGCAGCAACTGGGACAGATTATGTCTGCGGAAACAAGGACTGCAGGATCCCACCCATCCCCCACACACACCACACCGGCACAGACACACAAACACACACGCACACACACTATAGCTCATTTGTGCTTGGCTGGTCACCTCACTGCAATAGATAGATTCCACCCCACCCCCTATCCTCTGCTCAGTCATTCAGACCTGGGAGAGTCAATAACAAGCTGACATCATCATTGGTTTTGTAGGATACAGTGCTGCCTTTATTCTAGCAGCCATATGAGAGAGAGAAAGCGAGAGAGCAGCATCTTCTGTGCTGCTGATGAGGCTGGAGGCTGAGGAAGTGAATGCAGGTCAGGGAGCAGAGGTAGAGACAGGTGGACTGGGGAGAGATAGCCGTGGTGGGGGAGGGGAAGAGCATGAATGGCCTTTCCAGCATGGCTGAATCAGTGACAGGTGACCGAGATGTTTGTCATATACACACAGTTAGGCCATTCTTGCATGCACGCATTTGCAGCCTTACAAACTCTCAAATCAAAAGACAAAATCTTAGAGTCAAAAATTTAGAAAATGTGGTTATCAGATGTAATTTCCCGTCAAGGTTAATATCAATGTTATGGCGATTTATTGAGTAGAGAGCTGGAAAAACCATTATATGACCTACAGTTGGAGTCCTTACATCAATAACTGTGCTACAATGCAACAAAAGTGTTTAGTTTTTTAAAAGTATTGATTTAAAAAGATCACTAAAATATACATTAGAATAGTTAGCTAGTATCAGCATTTCCTTGTGCGCGTGGAGCCTATTTCACTAATGCTAGTCCTACTGAGTTAGTGCACATCAGTACCGCACTGAGGATGTATTGACACAAGCAGAGTTGTGGGCAACGTGCTGCACGTTCATGTCAGTATTTTTACACAAGTCTACAAGACAATAGTTGGCGATGCTAACTGAACACAAAAACTGCAAACTCAAAAAAGACTGGAAAAATTGTGCAGCTAAAAACATGCAATAGACAACTCAACCTTGAGAAAGACAGACTTGGCATTGCCAAGCATTTCTGAAGCTGAAGCAGGTAGTTCTTGTAAAGCTTGAAACGAGCAGGAAACATAATATTAGGTGGATGTTTTTATCTGCTGCTTTAATCGGGGCTGAGCTAGCCAGGCTTACTCGCTTACTTGTGAGATTGCTCAATCTGTCTGTTTCACTAAGTTGACTTGTAAGGTATCAAGCTGAGAAATGCATTTTCTAAACAGCTGTCCGTAGAGCGGTGCTGAAGGACTAGCAGCATGCCTATCAGCACTTTTAATTTGTAATTGTTTAGTCAAGTTGTGCACCACTGCATGGATATTTTAAACTCCAGTGATCGCTTGTTTTCAGCAGCTCTGAGGCACGGACATGGGCAACTGTTTTTTATTCACTCCACTTGACTCGTAAAATCCTGGCAAAACCACCATGTTGGCATGGCTTTGCGTCAGTGTTAATTTAGAATGATGTTAGCTGCAGGCACATGTGGGTCTCCAGTTATTGGATAAGGAAAATTGAATCCCCTCCCTCGTGGTTATTGGTTAGATGTTAGACTGGAGATTGGAGCTGAGTGTAATGAGTTGACAATTCGGTTTTATATAAAGCTACAGATTAATATCAATCTTCTGGTTGTGAAGAACCAAACTATCTCCTGAAATAGTAGTACTTCAAAGCCAAAAATGCAGACAGGCTCATTCACACACAGATAGACGATCACAACCGTAACTTCCTTGCCCTTCCCCTTCAAGCACACACACGCACACGCACACACACACACACACACACACACACACACACACACACACACACACACACACACAAAAACAACAGACAAACCCAGGACTATATGAAAAAATACACACGCCCTACACAACATTCCAATCAATTTTCCACACTCCGCTTCAGCATTCCTGCCTGGTGTTAGAAGCTTTCTTCCCACTGCACACAGAAAGCCGTGTGTGTGTGTGTGTAAATCTTTAGATGCTGTGTAGCAGTAGGGTGCAGTGAAAGGCTTTCTCTGTCAGATCAGCTATGCCACAAGCTCAATTTCTAATCCTTTGCTGCAACAGTCTGCTTTGCCCCCCAAAATACAATTCATACCTCTGTCTTCTGTATGTCCACTACCAGTTCATTGCTATAAAGCTGCATAACACTGTTTTCACAATAAACACAAGAATTTCATATTTGCATTCATAAATAGTATGCTGGCATGCCAGATATCATTACTTACTGATCTGTTCTTATTCGAATAATTGGGATAGGGATTTGCATCATTGTGTAGCTTAAGCTGATATTGCTCAATAACATTGTTATGTAGGTTATAGCTCGTATTGTTAAATAGCAATTATGTAGCAATAATGTAACACAAAAAGAATGTAATGAGTAGTGTAAGAACTTACTTTCTCCTGACAGTAAACAATCCATTCTGTTGCAACAGTGTAGACTGTTATGTGCAATGCATTATTGTTTTGAGTAAGAACCATAGATAATATCAACGTTGGCATTGCTATTGTTTTGAAGCTTGGAGTTGATCGTTTTTAATATCCCCATCTTGGTATTTTGAAACCAGGTGTGACTAGGGATGGGTATCGTTTAGGTTTTATCCGATACCAGTACCAAACTGGTACTTTTGAAACGGTGCTTAAACGGTGCTCGAACCGGTGCTTAAAGAATGGAGAACACACACTTTGTCCAAAAACCTCTCATGTTCAGCTGTTTTTTTGTAAAAAGATAACAATGTTAGCCTTTTCTGCAGCTATAGGGCATATATGGTATCACTCTTGGCTGGAAGCAGTGCTTAATCAATGGAAAAAAACACCAATTTTGTCCAAAATCCTCTCATGTTTAGCTGTTTCCCACTTTTTCTTTGGTCATTTTAGCCTTTTTGGCCAGGGTGAAGGGAGTATCTGCCATCAAACAAGAAGACAGCCGCATGTAGCTATGATGATGTTTGCTAGTTCACCTTACATGCATTAATGTAATAACGTGGTTAGCCTACTCAACGTAAATTACACACGAACAACATTAAGCTACTCACGCAGAGAAGAACGGCTGCTGCTGCCGTCATCATCCGTCATCATTTCTGCTACACTGGCAGGGCTAGGGGCCAGGACTCTCCTTTTCGGGTTTTGGGGGGGATGTTGCTAACTCCGGGTCCGATAACAGGCATCACACCCGCAGTAGATGTGCTCGGTGTGAGGTCTCGCAGCAAGCTATTAAATACGGCGCATTTTTCGGCTTTTAACAAAAATGCTATACGTCGCCAGGTGTTTCATCAGATTCAAGGTGTTACCTCCTTTGCACAGTATCACCTTAAAGCACTTGTTGCAGGCTGCTGAGTTTGCATCTTTTGCTGTGAAGTACAGCCAGACTTTGACCGCTTTGTCTTGGGCATTTTTAATCTGTAGCTCTGCTCTAAAAGAACGTACGTACCTGGGCCCGCCTACTAGGCTTGCAAAGGTAAAATGATTGGCTAGAATCCAAAGTGTGTGACATCTCAGGAAAAAAAGCACCGAAATAAAGCACCGAAATGTGCGCTGCTTTTCGGTCTGGTTACTACCGTTTATGTCATAATGGCACCGGATACCGGTACCCATCCCTAGGTGTGACAAGCAAGGGCTAAACTAAAATCTTCTAAAATTGTGATCAAATAACTAGCTTACAGTGCCACGTTGCATCCACGTTTGTCTTCCAAACTATTTGAATTCTTAATGGCAAAGATTCAACAAGATCCTGGAAACATCCCACAGAGATTTTTGGTCCATATTGACATGACAGCATCAGAATCAGATTCCATTATGGTCATTCAGTCAATACATATTTTATGTATTGACTGAATGAAATTAAAAAACACAGACAAAAATACAAAAGAATCACAATAAAAACAGAAGTAGGTTAAAAGAATGTAGTGCAGCTGTCTATTACACAATGTTCACAGTTGCTTCAGATTTGGCAGCTGCACATCCGTGATGCAAATCTCTCCATTCCACCACATGCCAAAAGTGCTTTGTTGGACTGGTGACTGAAGGCCATTTGAGTGCAGTGAACTCGTTTTTCAAGAAACCAGTTTGAGAAGATTTGAGCTTTGTGAGAGGGCACATTATCATGGTGGAAGGAGCCTTAGGAAGTGTTCATTTCAGTAGTTCATTAGTTCATCTGCTTCAAGGTTCAACCTGTTGTGTATTCGGAGACGCTCTTCTGCATACCTTGGTCGTAGAAAGTGGTTTTGTGAGTTATTTGGACTGGATAATTTGTGTTTTTTTCCTATAAAAATCTATAGAGAAACTTGTAATTTTCCAAACTGAAAAGTACTAAAAAAAATATTTCAGTCCAGTTATTCATTCACACTGCACATATACACCTGAACTATAGCCTTCGTTTGTTTTTAGTAACACTGAAGGTGCATGAGTATGTTTGAATCCACACAAACACAGATCATTGAAATGCTGAAAAGGTATAATGCCCTTGCACTGAGTGGGTGGTGAGTAAAACACTGTATACCTCAAAAAATAAAAGCAAGACATGGATTCCAGGGTTGTAAAAAGTCACTCGCACTCAGACATTTCCCAGACACACTCCCACAATCCCACAGTATGACTACACACCCACATGTAGAGTCATCCACAGATAAAAGAATAAAGCACAATCCCAGTCAACCTCCCACACGCGTACACATAAAAACAGCGAGTCCAGGAGAGCAAAAAAAGGGAGATAGTGTGGTGTGTGCACTCAACTGTGGCTGGGGACATGATGATGTGTCTGTATGTGTGTTGTAGGCTGCATAGTGGACAAAATTAAGGTAATTTCACGGCCTGGTGCTGCTGACTTGTAGCCACTTGCTCCCTTTGCTACAGCAGTATGCCGGTGAAATGTACATGTAGGTGTTAATGCAGCTGTGAGAGCAGAGACCACTCCAGAACTCACAATATTAGATGTAGTAAACAGTGCTTGTCCCTTATGAACGTCTAATATTAATATTTGGAGGTTTAAGATGCTCAAGATGACACTGGAAGATATATCTTTTAAACTAGACTGTTTTCCTGACATTCATGTGGGTAACAAACAGAGGATTTAAGTCTCGTCATGGTTTTTTTTTTTTTTTTTTTCTTTACCTGGCAAACATGAAATCTTTGACTTGTACCTCTGCTTTCTTTGCAGCGCACGCAGTACTGATCAGCTGTGGCATACAATCAGCCCAGCTGCTCGATACCAACTCGACTGATATAATCTGATCTATAAAAAGATGGCATCAACCATCCCTGCAATCAGCAAACAGTCCGATAATGGTGATGTTCACATCTTAAACCTGTCAAGTCTCATGTTTTACTCATGAGGTTTCAGAACCCTTTTCTGTTATCACACAGCAATGAAATCAAACTCTTTCCAACTGTCACACTATCAAAGAACATCCCATAAAAGGCCCTTTTGGCTTCAGTAGCTTCTTACGTGTGTGGTGGCAGCCAGTAGGAGATAATGTTGTGAAAAAAGCCATTTCTGACCGCCTGTTGTGTGAAAATGGTCCATGTTCTTACCTTCTGTGGCACCTACAAATCCCTCCCTCCCATTTTGTAGCTTAGGAAACAGAAACAGTGCATGGTGAACTCTAGTGAAATAGTCTTTATCCTAAAAGCTTACAGTGTTGGCTTATAATTTAGCTTCTTCACAACCATTAATGTGAGATAAAATTGCAAAAATATGAGATGCAAATCCTGGGTTAAGTTAACCAGCTTAACGTTGCAGATTAAAGTCTTTTAGTTGCTGCGTTAATCAAATTCACAAGCTGTGTACAAACAAATGTTGCTTCCAGGTTTTAAAAGTGAAATGAGTGCAGGAAGTACCTGCATTCTTTTCATTTACCAGCAGGGGGCAACTACTTTAGTTGCAAAAAAAAAAAAAAAGCCAGTTTATACAAGCGTGGCTCCTTTTATCGACGCGTTCAACAAAGTCTTCTGAAACTCTTCTGAAAGCATAAACAGGAAAGTGAACCACTCATCCACCTCCTGCACAAAGCTAAGTAATCCCCACCTTAGGGAAGGCCTACTGACATTGCTTACAAGCTTCTGGGCACATACACATTAGTATCATTAATAGGGAGTTCACAGCGCATATGAATGCATTTAAATCTTCACCAAACAGCCAAAGCAGCCAGAAAGGATCCAATTCTGTGAGTGATTTTGTAGGGCCAACTATTCAATGAATCACCATTTGTTGACTCATAAATAACAATCATTTTCACGTAACCACCAAGTGATGAAAAAGTCAGAACAGTTTCTAAAATTACTGTTTTGTCACTGTTAATAAAGTTCTGAAGAGAATTAGGAGTTAAATTGGTAGCTGTGATGTTAAATTGCGTCAGTGTGGGAAGCAATGGCCGGAGAGAAATGACCCTCATCCCCAGCCGTGGTTCTGACTTAACAAAAAGATGCTTCAAGTAGGCTCCATCAGTACTCATCTATGCCTTTGATAGCCCAGATGGCCTGCTTGCAGCAGTGACCTACATACACTGAGAAATAAAGATGGGAAGAGTGGTACACACAGCGCCTTTGTGCCTCCGTGTGTCTGTGTGTGTGTATTCCTGCAGGACAATGAGAGAGCAATTACACAACATTTAAGAGTGAATCCTAACCAAGTACTTTCAATACAGTTTATTCCCCTGGGTCAAGTTTTGTTCCGGCGGCCAATTTAGCTCGACTTCATAGCAGTGTTAAAAAGGTGAGGACTATAACGATGCACAGCAGCACATCACCAGCTCACTGAAGGATAAAGTATTTTACTCTCATCATAGCACTCTTATCAAAGGTGATGTTCCTCATTTCCATCCATTTCATGATAATGTGCTCTCAGTGATATTTTGTATTAGCAGTAAATTGGCCCATTGCTATGTGATAGACAGCAGCAATGTGGCTCGTCCCCATCACAGATTTGCAAGTCGCTGTTGTTGCTATCACCAGGTTTGAGCTTTCTTGCTTTCCTTGCCAGACTGATGATGAGCTCTGCCCCCCCCTCCACCCAAAATCCTTGGATGTCTGATCAGCCTCCAGTATGTAAAAAGAAAACCTCTCTCAGATCCTTCCTCCAGGATGAGTTGATTTTCTACTGATATAACTCTTAAATTGAATACAAGTGCTTTCATAGATAACAGGTGGGAACGTAAATGGCATCTTTTATGAATTGGTGCCTTTTAATTATCAAAAATGCAACAAGGGCACCTGTTCTTTGAACAGTACAAGAGGCATTTCTCCAGAGCAATTATGAGGTGTCCTGTTTCCTGTTATTGTGGTTTATATTTCTTCCCATAAGGGTTTCATGAGCTTCACAACACCAGCCCTAAATTTCACTTCTCTCACTGTGCTCTGCTGAGGCCCTAGGAGGCATTTGCTTCACATAGATTTCAAGGTTGCTGCGTTAAAGAAGCTTCACAAGACTTGCTGGATGAGAACAATACTCACTGGGCTGCAACTGGTTTAGGTTCAGAGTTTCAAAGTGAGAAAAACAAAAATATGGGACGGACTAGCCTAATGTCTACTGAATAATAAATATAAAACCCTCAATGGAGCTAGCTGCTTCAAGAGCGTGCTTACAATTTATGCAAGTGTTAACCCACAAGGCAAGCGCTCTGTTAGAGACAGAGAAAGCCCAGAGAAAGTTGCTGCTTAATAGTTAAAGGCGTGAATAACCGACTCTGGTAAATGCTGCTCATCTGGAATGGGTCAGGCAGTTTCCCTCCAGACAGAATGTGACTTGAAATCTTCCAGGTTGGGAGAAACTGAGGAATCTGACTTTAGCTATTATTCTCCAGAGGTTTTTACAGGAAACACACAAGAGAACAGGATTTCAGACTGAGCCCACGCAAGGAATACTGGGTTTTCAGCTGAAGGTAAGGAAAAGTGAGCACCAGGCGGTCTTTAAAAAATGTGAGGTTTGATTAGTGGAATCGGAAACAGGTGAAGCAGCTGAAGCCAGAAACACCAGTGTTTCCCACTGTGCTGGCCAGCAAGAGAATCCAGCCCATTGCTGCACCTGGCAGAACAAGGACAGAAGTAGAGAAATAATCGAAGCACAGTTGAAGTTATCTTTAGGATTTCTTTCTTTGGACATTCTCACTCAACTAAAACCTGTCTATAGCAGAGAAACAGTATAGGTCCTAAAGAAATAATAATAATAATAATAAATTGAGAATGTGCTGAAAAATCAAGGTGGTCTTACCAAATATTAACTTTCAAGCTCATTAGAATTCTACATACTATGTTTTGGCCTTGTATATTGTATTTCCATTTATGTGTTCACATTCCTATAAAGTGCTGCATGTAGTTCCCATTTTTCAAGCAAAATATGAAGAAAGGATGAGTGGCTCAAGACTTTTGAACAGTAGCGTCAATACTGACATTCATTTTATCTTAGTTTAACAGACAAATTACCTGCTGTGATGTATCAACTCCAGCATGTTCCCACCAGTAAGAATAAGATCAGTTCTAACTTGCTGTTTGGTTTTAGGACTTCTTTCATGTATTGTTTTTGTTCAGGAGCAGCATCCGATCGGTTTGGATCTTATCTCACTAATAGAAGTTCCACAATCTGTATCGGCTATCTCGTATCCGATTTTATCCCACTGTCTTGTTATATCTTGCAGGGCTTTGCCATTTTTAAACTCTTTATTATGACCAACTATTAAATTATAGAATTAACAAATGATGTATCATTCAGCACATTTTATTCATAGATAACATCAACATTTATTTCTCTTTCAAACCATATGAGACTTTTAGGCAATCAAAAGTTGGTCATGTAGTCCTGTATAGAAGAACTGCTATAAAGTGTGACGTCTGAAATAGGAATGCTCAAAAAGCTCCAGGAATTATTAACAGTCATTTAATATTCATAAAATATTCAGAGAGGTTTGCAGTTACAGTGCAGCTACAAGCATAGATTTCTTGCAGAAGCATAAATATATATAGTAACATGTACGAGAACAGGAAACACAAAGGTACTTAGGAATAAAAAGACAATCATGCATAATCATCAGACTACTACCACTACCAGACATGAACCAAAACACCAGGGAACCAAAAGAAATGAAAACTCATCACTAGAATAGAAATAAACAGAAACCAAACAGAGATCAGATACTAACAACATTACAAGGAATCACAATCACTATATAATAAAGAAATGGAAACAGGAATCAGTAACTTCAAACAGTAGAACAGAAACTCAAAGCTAAATATCAAAAAAGGAACAAATCCAGGGACCATAACACTAACAGATTAGCTAAATTTAAATCTGTGGGACTTCTTATCTATTATATGTAGATACCATATTGGAATATTGGTTGCTGCTGCTGCTGTTTTGGGAGAGTTGCATCTCCCAGTACAACTAACTAGCTTGTGTGAATGGATGAAGGAGGCAAGTTGTATAAAGCACTTTGAGTAGAAAAGAAAGAAAATGTAAGAACCACAGTTTCATTGTAAAAACTTTACATGATCTATCTTTTATAGACAGTCTTATTTTGGACATTTTGGTGTACTGAGCAAATCCTTTCCAATTCTTTCCTCAATGGTGAACCAGTAAAGCCAGGCCTACATGGTGGGATGTTTAATTTCTCACCTGTGAACTGATTATTTCTCTTATGTGCTGTAACCCTCAAGCAATTGCAGAAAGATATGGAAAATATTAAACAATATTTTAATAATAGAAAAACAATTTGAAACATGTCGAGGCAGAGGGGTCTGAACATCCCTGCAGGCCTGGGAAATACTTTTGCTGGAAATCATGCATTGCAGGAATGTTTGGCAGAATACAAAAAACCCATAAAAGCCTTTCAAGGAAAGAGGAAAAAACTTGCTGTGTTATCCAAGCCTCACATTCTTCTGTCACAGATGGTTCTGCTTAGTGAACACCTCATACTGAATCTGGATTGGATGAAATTTTAACAGGCCCCATATTTAAAGAAGAAGTGGCTCATTTGGGGATGCAAACGTCAGCTGCTTCTTTTCTTTGTGATTTGTGGCTGTTGTGGCCTGTTGCACATGGACATTTTTTTTCTTCTCGATTTGCTCGCCTACTTCCAGCGGACAACACGAGCACTGTTTTTGATTTGTTTTAACTGGGAAGACAGCAAACACTTGTTTGTGCATGGTAGTTCAAAGCTGTTTCAAACCAGAGCTTATCAGAGATGCGCTGGTATTTGGGTCCACCTCACCGCAGCAGTGTCCCACTATGGCTAACTGTTTTCTTTGCTTGGGTTGAAGAATGTGAATTTAAATAAGTTAGCTTCACACTTCCCAAAAACATTCAAACTAAACACCATGCAAACAAAAATGAATATGGTTTATTCTGGGCCAAGTTTTATCCTGTTATCCTCCTGGATCTCCATTCCAAACATCATCAGTCTAACTTGGAATGATGCACTCTGTCTGTCTGCATGATGGCTGTTATTTCCCCTCCCTTCAAATTCTTAAAATGGAAAAGAGATGAAGAAATTGCTGATATTTATAATCAGACTGTGGTCTTCCCTCAGTTCAATTTGTTATGTCAGGCTTTCCAAGCACGACAAACTCCTGACTATCAAATGTCAAAGTTTTTTTTTTAACCACCCATATGTTGGAATCACTGGATCCAAACTTATCATAACACTTTGACCAAACCACACATTCATCTAAGACCAGAACGAACAAACATTCTCCGGGTCAAAGAGTACTTAGAACCTCCCAAGTTCATCTGGCATTACTGGCCAGGCAAACCAAATTTATGAATTATAGATATCACATGAATCAGCCCGAAATACTCAGTTTGAACACACCCTCACGCTAAAGGCTTTGACTGCACTAGAATGCAAAGTTCACGCATGCATGTAAAGAGCCTACATGCACCGTATTATTTTGCTAAACCTTTAAAACCCTTCAGTTATACAGGCCTAGAGACCATCTGCAAGCCACTGATCACGAGGGAAAAATTAGAACTCCCTGACTGGTGGCAAATGATTGCTAGTAGTAGCTGTGAAATGTATTGCTAAGCTCGAGTCACGCAGGCCTACAGCCCTCCTTGTGATTGCTTTGGTTGCTAGCAGGTTATTGCAGTCATCCACAGTTTGTATGGGCGCCAGCGATTTGATAAGAGGTTACGAAACTGTGAAGAGTTCTTTTACTTTGAAAGGACACGATCTCTTTTTCATTTTGCGTAACAGTTTTTCAAATTTAGCTACGTCTCACTGGTTAGTTAGCCAGTGTGTGCAGACAAGTTGTCATCTTCTACGTAAATTGCAGGTAACCACGGCAATCTGGTAGTTACCAAAAGCAATCACAGGCAGGTTCCCGATACAGTTAACTGAATTTACCCAGCGACAGCCAGCAACTACAAGGAATATTTACCAGAGGTTGATATGGGGAACGGTCCTGGGCCTAAATAATAATAATAATAAATAAATAAATAATAATTTTTTTGTAGATCAGTTGATTTCAATGCCAGCTCACATCAGTTGATGGTTTAGCTTCAGCCTTTCTACTTCGGCAATTGGCAGATCTCAAATGGGACGTGCCATTTAAGCTGCTTTAGGTACACACAATTATGACTCCTCTGCAAGCCGCTTCGCTCTCACCTCCACCTCATCTCCTACTGCAATGTTTTCTAACTTAGTAGATGTCATGTCTGCTGTCAGGGGCATCTTCTTTCTTTTGCCTTGAAAGAAGAATGGCAATACAAAGAGAATCAGTGCTATGGTATACACGGTGGCTGCTCTAGTAGAATGTGGTTGTTCTCACTTTATTTTGTTATTCATCAGAATTTTAATTGGTTTACCATTTGTGTCATTTGGATATGCTCTAGTGAAAACCTTGAAAGAGAAGTTGTGTTTAAACTTGAGGTTGTAAATACTACTATCAGAAAAGAACTGATACTTGCAACCATATTCATGGACCAGGTGGAGCTATCCACTGGAGTCTCCCCTGAGACATGTTGGTACATGGGTGAGGCTGACCTTGAACATCCCGGTTGAGTTAGCGTTTGGCAGAATTGGCCTTTACTGGTGTTTATCAGATTTACATAGATTTTGTTTTTATTATGAGGGTCAAATTCACTGTGGCTGGACACTCACGATTCCTCCCCACCCGTTGTCTTTGTTTACTGTATCTGTACTGCACCACCCGCTCCTCTCACTCTCTCTCTCATTGCTCTAAGTAAAGAGGCTGCCATGACAGACTGCCTGTTTTCAGATGTCAGGCAGGGAAGAGCTTAACTCTAGGGAGCTCTGGAGATCAAAGTATTTACACACATACACACACACAGACACACACACGCGTGCGCAAACGTTCATGCTCTCAGTTACCACAAATCCAGCCTAACGTACACACACAGACAGAGGGATGTGAAATATCAGCATCAAACTGGATGCGACAAGGTCTTTCCCATGGCACTTTCTGCTGCTGCCTCTTCGTGAGCATGCACATGCACGCACTCACACACAAATAATATTTGAAATCTGTAAGGGCAGATTAGGCAAAATCTCTACGGGTGTTTCAGCAGCAACCCACTCTTTGTTACAAGAGAATCCCTTTGTGTGTGTGAACAGCTTTTTAGTACTTTGTGTGTATTTGTGTGTGTGTGTATGTGCATGTGGTGAAAGTGTGTGAAGGTTGAATGGGTCTGAGTGACAAAGATGCCCCACATTCCCTATGTGTGTGATTTCAGCTTTGACTAAATTAACATTATCCTCCATCCCATCCCCATTCCCTTTTTTTTTCACTCTCTCACATTGTCTCCCTTGTGCCCCCCTCCTCCATCACCAGTAATATGAGGGGTGAGATTATCCAGGCAAAGCCATTGTGGTTTCAACACAAACCTCCTGGATCTCCAGAGAGCTCCAGATTCTTTTACATAACAGCTCATCCTTTCCCGAGCACTGAGGAGATTAGGATGCAATTTTAGGTTTGTCTCTGAAGGCGAATATTAAAGAGAGGCTTGAGTTTTCATTTGGCACTCGAATAGGAGCGTCTGTGATTTTACTGCAGGACGGACAGCTACAGATTCTATTGCATGCGACCAAATCTGTTCCTTATTTCTGCTTAACTGTGTGTCACAGATGACATCTGATGCCATATATTATTAAAAGGCCTATATTTTCATGAAAGCAGGTTTTAAAAGCTTTACCTACTTTGTGCGTACCATTAAATTCACGCCAACCTGTTATGTGACACTCCAATTACAATACTTGTACATTTTGGGCTGAATGCAAAAGGTTAAATATTAAACGATGTTTGATGAAAGCAATTTTTGGTAAACACTGAAAGATATATGAGCTTATGGAGAAATCATTTACTGCCCACAACCACAGCAGCCACGAGAGGCAGTTACGATATGATGGCACACTGAATTACTTTTTCCTCCAGTCACTTTCTCTGACTAAACATTGGGCGACCTGACTGCGAAACTCTGTCTCCTACTAATTATGTTTACCAGCCGCAACAATGTGGCTGGTATTTTTGTGTATGTGTGTGTCATCCTGCAAAATGTGGTCGTAGAAGCACTAACTGTAGCGGAAACTACCACAAAGGCGGTTTTGAGGACTTTGAAAGGTGTTTATGTCTGTCTGGTTGTCTGAGAATGGATTTTGTCAACACAATAGCATGACGGTGCAAAACACAGTGACAAAGCTTCAGAGGTGGGTGTGGTCTAACCCATGAGTAGTGAGTTTTTTAAGCCATAATTTATTGTCAACTTCAAATATGATGTATTGTTTGTTATATAAGATACAATATTTACCTTACGAGGCATAGCTGATATTGTTTGTCCCTTGTCATTATGTTTTTATATGTTGCTGATATAAAAAAATTAAGGATTAGATTGAAGAAAGGCATGATGTGAGAAGTCAAGTCTGTTGGGAAGCCTTCATAAGACGGTCTTCCAACACAATATCCCCTCGTGGCAACCAAGGGGCAACCTTACAAGCAAAAAGTGGAAGCCAACTTAGCAGTAAAACCCACAATTCCTCTAATGGTCACTTGGGGGAGGGGGGCTCTCCAAAATGGAATCAATGCCCCAGACTCCCAGACTCAAACCCCCCTACTTTATTTTACTCAAAACAACATTTACAGCCTGGTGAGGTTAATTTTTTTTATACCTCGTCCATCTGAATACAAGAGTCAATCCAGACTCTTGTTCAAACATCATTTGTTCCCATTTTCTGTCTAAAATGAATCAATGAAAAATGCCAAAAATAACTTTTTGCACCATCATAGTGATTCCCAAAGTGCTAACAGGCGAAGCTTTAACATATCTTGGCATGGTGTGCAATGTGTTTCCTCACAAATCTGAGGAAATTGATCAAATCAGTCACCGAGTAAAGTAACTGAATTTATAAATGTAGCTTGCTAACATTATCTTATAACTTTGCACTTCTCCCTCTCTGCCATTATGGTAAGTTAAAAAAACGAGGCTTCAGAATTTATAATGTAAAACTGATGAATGACGATACAGTGACCGACTTTTCTACAACCCATTCAAATATCTCCCAGAAAGTTTGGTAAAAACTTGAGTAGGTGGAAGAACTCAAGCCCAGAAAAGCTATTTTTATGCTTGCACTGTCATCCCATTGGAAAGTCTGATGACTCAGCAGGCAGGGCCATAGATAGAGGAAATACTGTGCATGTGCAGTGAGTCGCACAGACTGGATGCTGAAAAACATTATGAAAAAAGGACTCAGAGACATTCAGATGAGCTTGTTTAGTTTTTTTTTTGAGTGAATACTTTCGAAAATCTGGAGCCAGATATAGGAGCCAGATAATATGGTGGACATTAAAATGAAACAGAGGGTGTTTGTCTTTGCATGGACCGAATTTCATAATCTATCCAACCACCAGCAGGAAACAATACAGACCGCCGGGGAGTGTTTCTTACCACATGGCTAGAAAAGTCATAAAAGTAGCAGATTAATGCAGTATTTCAGAAAAAAGACTGAGCAACAGAGTAAACTGAATAGAGAAAATGTGCACTTTATTTCAAATTTTACAGCTGCAGCTTATTTTTTGCAGTTTGATTTTTGCAAAAATATAGAACCTCATGTTAAAGTGGTTAACATGTAGCCATAGTACTTTTTGAAGGTGATGCCATCAATGTTTGCATCCTGTCACACTGTCAGGAGTCTCTCTTTACAAGTAGACTTCTTGATTGGTGGTAGTGTTCAGTTGTACTCATAGCAATCTACATGGATAACTATAGGACATCAGAATCGATCAGATAAAAAAAACCAAACAAACCCAAAAGCTTTATTATAGGGTGAGCTGTCCCTTTAAAATTAGTGCCGCTTCCATTTTAACAAGCACACACAGCTAAAGACCAAGACCTTCAGTTTTCTTGTGCAGCAAAGTCATCAGATGGCGGTTGAAGCAGGAAATTGTGACAATTGAAGGTTGAGAAATCCTATTGAAAGAGGTGCCCACTGTGACTGAAAACAGCTCTACAGGCAGATATAATGAGAGATAACTGTCTTAATTAGGCTGATTATCTGCATAATAGATTCCAGTGAGTCATCTGTCAGGAGAAGAAGAGCTATAGATTACCTCTTTCTTTTATGAAGGTGTTTGTTCTTCAAGAGCCAGCTTTCACATGTTTTTTTTTAACAGCACGTACAAGGACAAGTATGTGCCAATAGGAAGGCTTTTTCTTCCCCGTTTTGAAATATGCGCACGCACTCTTTCATCACATTTTTCACAAGCAGTGATGTGATGGCCAGCAGTTAAAAATATGGTTGCCTTGGCAAGAGTATTGGTCTGAGAGTTTTAGCTGGGAATTGTTGGATGATATTGAATAAAAATAAAAAGAAAGGGTGAAAAGAAACTGTCAGAAGAAAGGGAGCAAGAATTTCTTATCTTGGAAATACATATAAATCTACAACAGAGTCAAGAAATTTAAAGCAGATGCGTTATGTTTTTCTTTTCAGTTTCCTCTCAGTCACTTTGGCCTTTGCTCTTGACAGAAAGACAAATGTCACAGAATCTCTTCTGGGATCCTTCACTGGATTTTCTGTTACTGCCCTTCATGCCTTTGTTTGAAAGATAATGCCAACTCTCTCTGCTTATGTTTTAAACTGTTTCACGGGACAAGAAAAAAGGTGCAGAAGTCAAAACACTTGTGCTGAAAAACACCTCAATGAAAGACTGACAAAACCTGTGAAATCAGCAAAGTAAGTGATCTAATCAGAAAGATGTGGATGCAGAAGTTTCTTTACGTGGCATAAAATCTATTCAACCTGGAAATAATGAGCCCACCTTTGTCTTGTTTCCAGGATGTCCCCGGTCTTTTGTTGTAATCTGATTTGAACAGAGTCACTCACTAGGAGCTGAAAAGACTCTTCCATGCAGTGAGTCACGTTTCATTTGCAAATAAAATGTGGAGGACAAAATGTGCAAGCAACATTTGACAAAGCGTCTCCATGATGACCAACTGAACCATGTGTGGTTTGAATCAGACAATCGGACGACCCACGTAGCTCTGTGATAAAGCTAAAATGAAAAGTGAAATTAAGCATGCAGTTACTGCTTAATTTGCCTGTGTGAAACAACCAGAATATACTGCAGAGACCTGTGATTCTTCTTGGTTTGATACAGCCTCAGAACACATGTTTTTGTGTAACAGGGAGGGCATTTTTGTGTTTTTGTGTGTAACTGTGGTAATATAGGCTGCCTGGATACAGCTGAGCCAATAACAGACACATCCTGAGTCTCCTTTGGCAACACTCTAGCAACCTTTGCTATGACTGAGGCTGGTATCAAAGGGATGAAAAACATGTATACAGTATGTGTACAGTTGGGTTTTGTTTCAGCATATTTGCTCCAGGGGAGTTTGGAAAATAAGAGCAATGGAGCAGGTTTCACTGCAATTAAAGGCTTGAAATTCAGTAATGCTATTTGAAATGTTGTGCAATAAAGATGAATATGTACTGTCAGAATATTTCCTTTATTAGCTTGCAGTATGTTAAGATGGCCTGTTTTTGATTTAGCTTCTTATTTAGCACTCGGAAAGGAAGAGAGGAAGGAAGCACATGTGGTGGACTTATTCCAGCTTAAAATAAAAAATAAACCTGCTTAACTGTTCATTAACACAAATATCTACTCATCAAATCACATGGCAGCAACTTGGTGCATTTAGGCACGTAGACATCATCAAGATCATCTGCTGAAGTTTAAATGGAGCATCATAATGAAGAAGAAAGGTGATCTAAGTGACTTTGACAGTGGTTTGGCTGTCAGTGCCAGATGGGATGGTCTGAATATTTCAAAAAGTGCTGATCTATTGGGATTTCACTGCACAACCAACTCTAAGGGTTACAGAGTATGGACTGAATACAGTAACACAACATTAACACAATTAACCACGTGGTACACCAAAGGCAGCAGAAGAGCATATTTGAATGCACAACACATCGAACCTTGAAGCAGACGGGCTACAGCAGCAGAAGACCTCACTCAGCGCCACTGCTGTCAGCTCGGAACAGAAAACTGAGGTTCACATAGACTCACCAGAACTGAATAACAGAGGATTGGAAAACAATGACTGATCTGTTGAGTCCTGATTTCTGCTGTGATATTTAAACAAAGCTCAAATCTGAAATGTGTTTCTTGAACATTACAATGAGTTCACTGTATTCAAATGGCCTCCACAGTCACTAAATCTCAGTCCACTATTACCATTCAATGTGGTGGAATGAGAGATTTATATCATTGATGGTCCAGCTTACAAATCCACAGCAGCTACATGATACTATCATGCCATCAATATCCAGCCCCCATCAGTGCTGACAGTATGTTTGAATCCAGATGACATATTTTTCAGGGTAGTTTTTGCATGTTTCAGTAAGACAATGCAAAACCACATCTATTTACAGCAGCATGGTTTTGTAATAGAAGAGTCCAGGTGCTTAACTGGTCTGGTTATAGTTCCTCAGATTTAGACGAAAAACCTGGTCCTGACCCAGGTTTTTAGAAAAAATGTTGCACTGAGGAAATATTTTATGATAAGTTTTAAAATTTTGATGGGTTTCCTGTATTTTGTTAAATAAATAAATAAAATACTGGTTTATGAAAATTGCACATCTTTTTTTTAACACAGCATCGCATTTTTTTGTGTTGGAAAATGTTTATATTTTTTGTGGTTTGAAGTGGGGCTGAGTATAGTATATTGCTATACTTATATCTCTGATATGTATTTGTATTTTATAACTTATTTAATATTGTGTGCACCTACACAGGTGCTGCAGATGGAAATGAGCTCCTGGCTAAATGTGGCACAAAACGTCTTTTCGCATTAGAGGAATGTTTCTGTGCATGGTCCCTGACATTAAACTGAATATATACATACATAAATCACATTACATAACCTGGTTGTGATGGGTTGCTGAGCGTACTCAGCACATAGAGTAGCCAGAAAAGAGCGACCAGTGGAAAACTTTGTGGATACCGACACAGTGATGTGGTGACTCACTGGGATTTTGTCTTGTAAAGAACTGCTACCGCAGTTGTGTCTACTTGCGCGTGGATTTGCCTGCAGAGAGGGATTTCCGGCCACCATGAACATGCTGCTGTGCAGTCCTCCAAAATCCCAACTGCACGTTGATTATGTTTAACCATGTGGTGATAGGCTGACAACAGGGCCAGAACAGGGAAGGGAAAGATTCAACAGGAATGGGAGAAGTGCAGAAAAAACAAAACAAACAAACATTATAGATAAAAAAAAATAAAATACAGTATGAAATATTCAGGCAACTTTTTATTTTTTCTCCTTGGTAGAGGAAGTTTAGTTAATGGGATGGAAATCATTGCAGGAAGAATCTGTGGGCTACATCTGTCAGTCACTGGTTTCTTGTGATTGTCCCTCTCATATCCAGTTAGATGGTCATATCTTGGATTTACATCAGTCTCTCTATGTGTGAAACCTGGGTTCATCCCCAATCTTGGTGCAAAACAATATATGAGGGTTGGTAAAAAGGCTCACGTTACAGCTTACAGTCTCTTTGTCCATAGCGATATTATACTTTGTGTATCCGGCAATAGTTTACGTGTGTTAAAACAAAAGGTAACTTTTAATTTTTACCATGACGGCTCCCCTTTACATTAATATTCATGCTGATGTTCAATATATAGATCATAGATAACGATAAAAGCATCATGATGCTTCTGACTTGTCAAATAACCGTGTCTGATAATCACATTGACCTTTTCTCATTTCGAGATCCGGCTCTTATAATTAAAACACATTTCTGTGTAATTATGAGATAGTAAGTCATAACTGTGAGCTAATTTGTTTTTTTCTTTGGAGAGTGCGGGTGGCTTCTGCGAAAAACACATTTGCTCATTAGCACTAATAACAGAAAGCACGGCTGACCATGATTATGCCATTTGTTATGAATATATCGGTCATCACTTAGAACCAAAATTAACCATAATCTATCCTGATGCAGTGAAGATGTTCTACTAAAAAGCACATGTGTCACATTGCCATTAGCTGAAAAGTTAGAAAATGTCCAAGCTCCTGGGGATTCATCCTGTGGTGAACATGTCAGTGAATTTAATATGAATCCGTTCAATAATTGTTAAGCCATTTGAATTTGAGAGTGTCAGTGTTGCAGTGAAGAGACAAATGGGACTCTTACTTTCACATACAGGCATTACAAATGTACCTTCATTGTGTTTGTGTGGGCCCCTTTCCCATCCTCACCTCAGCCAGTAATACACTGATCTCGCAGCACAGCGTGGATGTCTGGTGGAAAGGTCTGTTGGTGGTCAGAGGTGTTTGCAGGTTTCCTTTCCTCATATTCAGTCTGTTTTCCACATGAAATATTCTCACTGTCAGATTTCGTTTCGAGCCGAGCCGTGGAAAGAGAGCAGGCGAGCAGCAACGGCAGGAAAAAACACTCAACTCTAGTTTTAGACTAGCAAACTAAAAGTAGGTGACAAATTAAAGAAAATACAACAATTTTATAGTAACAGCTCCGGTGCATGCTGGTCTAATGCTCTTTGTCATCGGTTCTCTGTTTCCCTGAAGCTCTACAGGAGGAACGAACCCCATGCTTTTTAAGAGATATTACCTCATTTGGTGTTTTAATTACAGGGGTGGTGCAGAGGCCTGTCTAACCTAGTGCGTCACGTGTTAACCATTAGTGCTTCTAATTCAATTCAGTTTAATCTATACAGCACCAATTCACAAAAACAGTGGCTTCAAGGCACTTTTATATTGCAAGGTAAAGAGCCTTCAATATTAGCGAGAAAACCCCCTGTGAGCAAGCACAGGTCAGAAGAAAGAACCCCTTTTGACAGCAAGGGATCCAGAGTCATTGAGGGGCAGCCATCTACTGCAACTGGTTGGGGTTTGGGGGAAAGAGAAGCAAGAAAGAGAACATAGGAGATGGTGGAGACATAAGTTAATGGCATGCAGTAGTGGCTCCGTATTCACAAATTCATCAAACACAGCAGCCTTACCTGCTCTTAAGGGATAGTTTAGGGTCATCTGATCCAGCCCTAACTATATGCTTTATCAAAAAAAGGAAAATTTTAAACCTTATCTTAAAAGTAGAGAGGGTGTCTGTCTCGTGAATTTAAACTGGGAGAGGAGCCACCAGATGTAACGTGCAGTACGTGAGAGAAGCAATCTGATGGGATAATATGGTGCTATGAGGTCTGTAAGGCGTAATGGGGCCTGATTATTCAAGAGTTTATATATGAGCCATTGAAGAGAATCCAGAATGGGACATACATGCTCTCACCGTCTAGTACCTGTTAGTCCTTGAGCCGCAGTGTTTTAGATCAGCGCAGTCTTTTATGCTCAAAGCATCCTTTAGTGATGATCCTGGATTTACTGACATTGATGATATTGTTCACTGAAATCTCATTTTTCAGTCTCACTCACTGTTCAGGTTTGGGCATTTGGACTAAACACATCATAATGGATCACTTTGAGAAAATCAACATCTGTAGCTCTGGTGTAAATAAACATAATCATAGCCAGATGGTTATCTTAATTTAGCACTAAATGGAAAGAGTGTTAACAGCCAGCTGAGCTAGATATACAGGGAACAAGATTTAGACTGTTCCTACTACAGGTTCACTTTATCATGTTATACAGGTTATGTTACAGGTAATTGTGTACCAGTCCAAACATTACCGACAATCTGACCAAGGAACCAAAAATAGATATATAGAAATATAGTTGTTCCTTCTTTGTTTCATTCAGTAAATCAATCATAAAGCAACAACAACAACAACAACAACAAAAGAGTCCCTGTCTACAAATGTTGATGCAACATTTAAATGCATATTAATAAAACTGCTGTTAACAGTTCACATCAGTGTTGCTGACAACCACATGCAAGTATAATAATCCAGTGTTTCAGCAGTTTTCCATGCAGAGCCTGGGAGTGGTTTTTGTTGAAATTAGATTTTGGACTGAACATGATGGATCTGTATTGAGGCCAGCTGGCTGCGGTCTGGCTTCACCAACACAACAGTCACTGTTCAGTGCACCCTGTTATTGTTTGATATATTTATACTGTCAGATTTACCTATTATTTTTCTACCATCTTTACTGCTCCAGGAACAAGGACTTCTTGCTCTTACGGCTACTATTTCTATTAATTCAACTACTCTGCAAATAAATTCATTTTCATATACTGATATTTTTAACGCTTTGCTCAGTAATACGATCTTTCCCTTTGCAGTCTTCAATTTGTGCAATGTGTTCTCATTAGTAAACTGATAAAGTGCCCGGTTGCACATTTATATCGCAGCACAGACAGTTTGAGAGTGAATGAGTGTGATAACACATATGAGCTGGAAGCTACAAGCAGCCACACTATATTCCTAGTTGCTGACAGGAAGCTTTAGCAGGATGAAATATCTGTGCGTATGTGTGTGTGTGAGAGAGCAGGCAAGCGAGATGTGGAAAGTGGCCAAATCAGCACGGTCTAATTTCAGTCCCAGCTGACCCCAAGGCGCCCTAATGAAGACGGAGCTAACAATCAGCTGCCCTGCTGGAAGACAGGAGCAAAAAAAGATGATATTTACTCTAAATTGCACCATCCTACTTGGTTATTATTCGCAGAGCATAAAACCTGACAAGCAGTACATCCACAAATAACATCTCCCAGGATTTAGACTGTTGCTCATATTAATTTTTCAACCTGTTTGTGTGCATTCCAGACATTCCTAATAACCATTTGCAGAAACACAGATGAATCAGCATTTGTGTCAGCCATGTCTGGAGAGCTTATACAAGCCTTTTCCCTCACAGATATCAGGGTGGGGATTTTAGACACCAAACTTTGTTGACAAAACTTGTGTGAGTTGCATGACTCAAACAAAACTACCGAAGGCAAGAGCTCTCTGGAGGAGTCGAGTGTACCAGTGTCAAAGTCTGCAATCTAAGTCTGCAGTTCCTTCATGAATTTAAGTACAACAAGGTGCAAACCGTTGGTTACACTCAAGAACACTAAGGCTAAATTAAGCTTTGTCAGAAAACGTCTTGATGCATTCTCAATCATCCAGGTAAGTAAATCTCAAAGTCTCCAAAGGTTGACTCTGTTCATCTGGATGTAGCATTTTCAGTGGGTGAAACGTTTCATCACTCATCCAAGTGACTTCTTCAGTCTCAGCTGACTGCAGGTTTCCCCAATCTTATAAACAGTACATTTGCATAATGACTGAAACCAGCCCACTGAAGGAACAATGGGCTGGGAGGTCAGTTCCTTCATCATGATTATGCAAATTCTCATGACCATTGATCAACAACCACTGATCAATGGCCATGAGTAGGGATGGGTATCGTTTAGGTTTTATCCGATACCGGTGCCAAATCGGTACTTTTGAAACGGTGCCGGTGCTCAAACGGTGCTCAAACCGGTGCTTAAAGAATGGAGAACACAAAATTGGTCCTAAAACCTCTCATGTTCAGCTGGTTTTTGTAAAAAGATAACAATGTTAGCCTTTTCTGCAGCTATGGGGCATATATGGTATCACTCTTGGCTGGAAGCAGTGCATAAACAATGGAAAAAACACAAACTTTGTCCAAAAACCTCTCATGTTTAACTGTTCCCCTCTTTTTCTTTGGTCATTTTAGGCTTTTTGGCCAGAGTGAAGGGAGTATCTGCCATCAAACAAGAAGACAGCCGCATGTAGCTATGATGGTGTTTGCTAGTTCACCTTACATGCATTAATGTAATAACGTGGTTAGCCTACTCAACGTAAATTACACACGAACAACATTAAGCTACTCACGCAGAGAAGAACGGCTGCTGCTGCCATCATCATTTCTGCTACACTGGCAGGGCTAGGGGCCAGGACTCTCCTCTTCGGGGTTTTTGGGGGATATTGCTAACTCCGGGTCCGATAACAGGCAACCCACGCACAGTAGATGTGCTCGGTGTGAGGTCTCGCAGCAAGCTATCATACGGCGCATTTCTGGGCTTTTAAAAAAAACGCTATGCGTCCCCAGGTGTTTCATCGGATTTCAGGTGTTACCTCCTTTGACAGTATCACAGTATCAGCTTAAAGCACTTGTTGCAGGCTGCTGAGTTTGCATCTTTTGCTGTGAAGTACAGCCAGACTTTGACCGCTTCTCCTTGGGCATTTTTAATCTGTAGCTCTGCTCTAAAAGAACGTACGTACCTGGTCCCGCCTACTATCCTCGGAAACGTAAAATGATTGGCTAGAATCTAAAGTGTATCACAACTCAGGAAAAAAAAGCACCGAAATAAAGCACCGAAATGTGCGCTGCTTTTCGGTCTGGTTACTACCGTTTATGTCAGAACCGGTGCCATGATGGCACCGGATACCGGTACCCATCCCTAGCCATGAGTCCCATTCACAGAGCGTTGGGGAATGGCTGCAATCACAGCATTGTAAGATGGCAAAAGATGTACCCTTAGGCCCCCTCCTCCTCGAATCAGAGATGGTGTTTCCCTTTTCACGTAAATGGCCTCCTTGACTCCGCGCTCAAACCAGCGTTCCTCAATGTCCAGGATGTGTACATCTTCATCGTTGAAAGAGTGTCCGCTGGCCTGTAGGTGTAAATAGACTGCAGAGTCCTGGTCTGACGAGGTAGCTCTTCTGCGTTGTGCCATCCACTTCGCCAGAGGTTGTTTGGTTTCCCCGAAGTATAAATCCTGACAATCCTCCTGACACTTAACAGCGTACACTATGTTAGTCTGTTTGTTTCGGGGGACCCGATCCTGACACATACGTGATCACTACATGTTTTCGCTGATCAATGACCATGAGTACCATTCACAGAGAGTTGGGGAATGGCTGCAATCACAGCATTGTAAGATGGCAAAAAATGTACCCTTAGGCCCCCCATTCACTGCTCAGTGACGAAAATACTTATGAGCCCCTGAAACGAGACCCCGGAAGTGGCTACAGGAAGAGGGTGATAGACTGTCTGAAGCAGTTAGAACAAGACAATGCTATTGACCGGACCTCATACCAAAGGCTATACCCAGGGGAATTGTCTGTATGATCAACTCGGTCACCTATAACATCTCTAAGTTTCTGGCTTTGATTCTCAACCCGCTGGTAGGCAGCTGTGAACACCACATCCAGAACACCTTGGATTTTGTTGAGAAGGTGAGAGATGTCATTATGGAGGCAGATGAAACCATGGTCTCGTACGACGTTACATCTCTCTTCACTTGCATCCCAGTCACGGAAGCGTTGGAGGTAGTTCGTAAGAGATTACAGGATGACCCCAACCTCAGCAACAGGACCACTCTCAGCATGAAAATCAAATCTCAGGACCAGGGCTTGCAAAATCGCTAGCCCGACGTCCCAGCGATATCTCCGGTCGGGCAACCAAAATCTATCTCAGCCCTGCCCGTTGGGTTATCATATAGCCCGATGGAATTAACTTAATTAATTCTGATTGGATCTCATTTTCATCTTGTTTTTATTCATCAACAAAAGTGTCAATACGTTTCATTTTATCATAGTTTTTGTCCTCATGGATTAGTTTTTACCTAGTTATCATCTGTTTTTTGTCAGAAAAAAAAGGTAGCTGACAAAAACTATGATGAAAACTATTGGTCAATGAAATTAACGCTGATGGGAAGACTACGGAGCCCCGCAAGGGACATTGGAGAAAAAAAAATGAAGATGAACTTTTGCAAGATCTCGCAAAATAGGCTGCATCCTTGAAGCTGACCGGGAATTTGAAGTTTACACAGCTACATTCTCGTCTGAAAATATCTTAAAAGTTCATTTTGTGACCCAGAAAGAGTAATACTAAAACTAAGTAGCTGCCGCCATTGTTGGAAACTGGAATTGGCTGGGCCGCGCTATGAATAGGTTGGGATAGGTTGGATGATGAAGGATACACCCAACCCATCCATCAAATTCGGGGAAATGAAGGACACATTTGGAGCAGCTTTCGAATTAGGACAGCCTTTGTTTCCTGGCTGTGATGTAATCGGCCTTCAAATGTTCCAGTCCTTCGTATGCGTGAAACGGAAGACGATTTGACCTGCCTCATTTCTGTCTGCCGTTTATTTACTTTCCGGCTCTTTGAAACATTGTGGCAAAATGTCGAAGAAAAGCATTTTTTTTAAAATGGACTAACAATGAGGTGGAGTTGTTGCTGTGAGTAACACAAAAGTACAAAGTTGCAAAAGCTAGTGAGAATTAAAGAATTTGAAGAAAAGCCATTTGGAGCATGTACAGACTGATATTAATCTTTAATAGGGCTGTCAGAATTGAGCACAAACAGAACAACAGCTGTATAATGCCCTCCACTATCTTGGTTTAACTGGTCAGATGACTGCATCATATGACTAAAATGTGTCATCGTTTTCGAAAAGTCTCCGGCTTCGCTGTCCACACTGTCACGTGAAAATGGCGTTTTCAAATGTATCTGTTTTGGAGAGCGTTTTCAAAATGCTGCGTTTTCCTTGACTGAAAATGCTGTCTCAGTGTGAATGGAAGGCCAACACAGAGAGAAAAAGATGTTTTTTTCAAACGAAAACGTATTAGTGTGGACATGGCCTCAAGGCAAAGGAATGTGATTTTCTTCAATGACTAAGTCAGTAACCTGATCTAGACCCAACAGAGCATGCTTTTATGTTGCTGAAGACAAAACTGAAGGTAGAAAGACCCACAAAGACCCTGCAGAGCATCTCAAGGTGTGAAACATAGCATTTGGTGATGTCCGTGGGTTCTACACTTTAGGCAGTCTCATTGAACAAAATATTTTCTTCCAAGTATTAAAACAATCCCCTTATTTGAAATTATGGTAGTTTGTCCAATTATTTTAGAGAGTCTGAAAATGGGGGGAGGGGGGATGTGTATAAAAATGGTTGCAGGTCTTAAACAGTGAATTTAAACTTTGGTTAAATTTAACGTTGATTTAAAGCAGAAAGTCTGAACTTGGATCACGTCTTGATTCTTTGATTTAAAATGAGCTATGGTGATGTGCGGAGGCAAAATGACAACACAAAAATGGGCTCATTATCCAAATATTTTTTTTGCCTCACTGCTTCCTTTCCTGCACCTTCCAGGCAAATGAGACCACAAACAGTTTTTAACATTTTTTTTGAGAATGTAAAAAATAAATCAAATGATCTCTTTCCTTTGCTTTTACTTTGGTCTTCACCCAGCTGCCTCCACTAGTGTCTCAGTTTGTCTGCGTCCTATCCAAGCTCTGGCTGTTAGACTGAGTTTTTCGGACTACAAGCAAGACATAAGCTTAAAAGTCTTAGGGGTAGGGTTAGGAAGTCAGGCTCAGATTAAGTGATGATATAAAAACTGTTTTTCTTTAGAGTGAAAGAACAACAAAACATGCAGAAATATATTCCTACCTAAGCGATGATGAATTATCCTAGACCCTGGGTTGATTGAACAAAATATAAGCTCCATATTTAGATCTATTTGCCATGTACAGCTTTTTCTACGGTTGGTATCACTGTAAGTGTTTTAACCGATGCATGAAAACTATACATTTTTTAGACATAAGTTGTAACAGCCGGCGTTTTCTTTGTGAGTATTTATTACACAGTTTTCAGTTTATTTTGAAAAGTCACAACAGGATCTTGAGCTTTATTGTGAAAGGTTTATGTGGAAAATAAACAAAGCGATACGCGATGTTGTTGCTAACAACAACGCATAAAAAACAGTGATTGTCCATCCTTAGTGTGGTTATATTAAATATAGAGAAAGAGAGAACTTTAAGATAATTAATATAGCCACTACAGTGACCATCAAAATGATGAAAAAATATTGCCGCAAACAGTTTATTTTGCGACACCCACGAAACAAACGATAGCGTAAAATGAAATGATAGACCCCGTTTTTATATCGCATCCGATACATATCGTTATATCGAACAGCCCTACTTCAGTAATAGATTTAAGAGAAAGAATGTTGTACCAGTGTTCTGGACAAGATTGCATCTTAACTGTAAGAATCTAAAGGGCCTTGCTAAGCTTTGTAAGAATCTGCTTCTCTCCAGGACAACTCTGCAAAAGGGTCACTGTGCAAACTGGCCACAATTGAAGACTGACGGTCCCTTGAAATTCAGTTTGACACAGCCGTTTTGTAAAGAACAACTTTAAACTCACCTACACACATTTCAATTAACAGATTGTTTTAGCATTACATAAATTTAAAAAAAAAAGAGATAACTTCAGTCATTTGGCTTAGAAAGGTAGTTTCAAGCACCAGATCTACTGAAACATACAAAAGGCTGAAGGACTATTGGCTCCACCATTTTCAGTGCACAGCCACTGTATATCACATGGACTCAGTAGGCAAGTGATGGCATGATCTCACTACAATGGACACTGATGTTCTCACATACACATCCACCATCTGCACAATGCTAGAAAGTTCAGTTCAGTGTATGTGTGAACATTCACTTATGTCAAAATATAATAGGAAGATGCTTTTATGTACCTTTATGATGCTGCATAGTGGGGTTGAAGAACCCTTTTAGGTTTAATAATATTATCTCCATGAAGAGCAAAAATCAATGTTTTTTTCTGACATATCTCTATTATTGCATCTGTTTAGTTGTTGTATTTATGTAGCTTTGTATCAATCAAAATTATCAACTGACTGAATACTATGGTGGAAATTAAAGGCTCCTGATGTTGTGAAAATGACTTTTGAAGTAGTTCACTGGGTGTAAATGAATGTATCGGTGTAATCCAAAATAGTTAAAGATTGAGAAACTTCATGAGCTTGTGGGGGGCACTGATCTGCACAAATGCATACCAGAGACCAGACTCACCATGGTAGATATTACACACCGACTTTCATCACTCTGAAAAAGGAAAAAACACAAAAACATGCACTGAATCAAATTAGCAGACTAAGAGGCACTGCACTGAAGCTTCCAAACCCTAAAAAATATTCACCTCTATATGTTTTTATATTAACACTGAGAAGCAAGGCGACACATTTGGACAAGGACGAGGTTTATTGTGGATTATGGTTAGCTGTTTTTTAATGCTTTTATCTAAAAACAAAAGTATCCAAGGCTAGCTGAAGCTTTCATGGCTACCAAATAAAAGTTTATACACTCAGACCCACGCTTAAGATAGAGTTAAAGGAGAGAACAGAAGACAAGGGTATAGGAGAAAAAGATAGAGAGAATAAATGTAGACAGATGGTAAATACTTCCCTCCTGTAGGGAGACATGTCAGACCGCAGAGCACTGCTGCTCCCTGCATGACAAGACCAGGCAGGCAGACTCTGTGTGTGTGTGTGTGTCTAGGCAGGCAGGCACTCTCAGTGAATGTAGGTGAAAGGGCTTTGCTGTCAGAGCGAGGCAATGCAGAGCTGAGCAGAGCAGGGATAAGCTATAATCTACACTCACCCGCCATCTTTCCAAAGGGGTGGGGTGGAGAGGCGGATCGATGTGGGAGGAGGAGGGAAGGGCAGTAAGGGAGAAAGATACAGAAGTCACTTGATTAACTTTTCCAATAAAGCTGCCAGTTTTTGTTGTTTTCTCGAGCAGCCAATCTTTTTAGTATCATAACTGCAGCCTCGAGGTGGGGCTTTAAAAAACAAAGAGCAGCTGCATTCAGCTCAGAGTCATCAGTGTAATGTGGTGCCCATGCTAGTCCACAGGTTTTCTTGTATATCCTCACTGATAGCACATTGCAGAAACAACACTGCACGCCACAGTGCCACTATTATTCACGCACCATCTCAAAAGGTTCAAGCAGCCAAGAATTTTTATTCCTAAATCAAAAACTGCAGCACCAAATTGTGTCCTGAATAAACCGGACTCCATTTGTGTTCACCATAAAGAGAGAATCTAACTGAAAAGCTGCAAATGTTTGTTGTATTGATAGCAGCCTAAAATATTCTGACATAATTTTCACAGCAAAATATCTAAATTTTTCATGCAATATCGACCTCTAGTGAATACATTAGGTCAACCGTTCTGGTTAGACATTCACACCACTTCATTAAAGTCAGGGAAAGATCATGGCCTGTTTCAATGCAGAAGAAATCCACAGTGACTTTAAATGCACCATATTATTTATATTAATCCAAACCATGATCTTCTATGACCTTTACTGGTGTTTCTGTTGCCTGAACCGAGTCAAAGGTGCCAGTGTAGACGTAAGCCCTGCTGTCTGGAGTATGAATCTCTGTCATTCACCTAAGTCACTTCCTGCCAAACTCTTTCAAATCATAAAAATAGCTTATTTAAAAACTACCTCTGAAATAAGTGGCTAGTTCTGCCCCATCTAAAAAGCAGGAAGGCTAGAGGTCTTAACATTAAAATATAACTTTTAGCAACCAAGCAGTGTCGTAATAATCAACAACTATGGTATATAGATACGATGAATACTAATAATGAGTGGTTGGTGAGAATGGTTGCTGGCTGTCACAGGGTGACATTGGTCGCAAACAGGTTGTTTTACCAAAAATCTCCTGGTGATTGCTTTGGTCACTAGTAGGTTGCCGTGGTTACCTATACTTTGCACAAAAGACATTAGGGGTGTCCAAATTCATAGGCTGCATTCTCTTGAGGACCCGGTGGTCTATGTGGGCTGGGTACTCCGAAGGCTTGGTAGATCAGAGTGAGCAGCTGTGAAATTGGGTGGTCTAGCCTTCAGTTTTGGAAGGAGGACGCATTTGTCGGCTGCATTTGTCGGAGTCTACGAATTTGGACAGCCTTTGTCGTGTCGCTGTGACGTAATCGGGCTCAGGAGGATGCAGGATATGAATTTGGACACCCCCATCAACTTGTAAATGGCCTGTATTTGTATAGCGCTTTCCTAATCCCTAAGGACCCCAAAGAGCTTTACACGTCCAGTCATCCACCCATTCACACACACATTCACACACTGGTGATGCCACGCACTGACAGAGGCGAGGCTGCCGGACACTGGCGCCACCTCTGACCACCACCAGTAGGCGTACGGTGAAGGACACAACAACTGAGACTGTCCAAGCCGGGGCTCGAACCAGCAACCTTCTTGAGCCACGATCGCCCCATTTGCTAGTCTGTAAATACTTGCCAACTAGCAACCAAAACAATCACAAAGATGTTTTCTGCACAGCACCCAATATGTCTTTGTGACCAATTTCCCCTAGCAACAGCAACTAACCTCCCAGAAACATATATTTCCCTAGCAACCAGTGGCAACCAGAGGATCTCTGACTGGTTTCTGTAGGTTTGTGTGATTGGATCTTTAGCAGTCAATTTTATAGCAACTGCCAGCAACGCCTGACAGGGAAGACACCATTTTCCCTTGCCTTCACTTGTTGCCAACTGGTCTTTAGGCCTGTATTACTGGGGCCCAACTAAACCAGTAATAAAATAATGCTAGAATCTGCAGTTCTGAAAAGTGAATCATTCTACACAGACATGGTAAAATATTCAGTTTGTAGTTATATTTTTGCAGAGTGATCACCACATCTTATTAGCCCATATATGAAAAGTCTCCAAAGCCAGAATTACAGAATTTTTCCCGTGCACGTACCCAACCTGCTTTGGAACTTTGAGTGTTAATATGTGATTTCATGATGAAAAATACCAAAACATCGTTTTAAGTTTTAAACTAACACTTCCAGCTATATTTGTTCAACATGTACTAACATAACATTGTGTAGTCTCCTCTCTGGAGTTTTATAACACAGTCCAGCAGACAAAAATACATCCTGTACTTCTGTGCTTGTGGATGCCACAAATAAACAGTTAGACCGAAACCACAGCTTCCTTTCAGCGGTTTCGTAGCAATCTCTCTCAGAATTCTAAAAGCACAAATAACCATAACATTAACATTCATGCATCCCATCATCAGAGATCCATCAACAATACGACTGGAGTTGGAAATGGACAGCTCATACTTCTGTGACACACTTTGAAGTCCCTTGTTATATAACACAGAGCACTTTTGGCTGCAGGAGATGCTTACTGTTCACTGGGGAGAAATCTGCTTTCCCTGCATAACAAGACAGTGCTATAAAAAAATAGAGATTCGGTGTGCGTGTTTGTGAGTGTGTGTGTGGGCGCCTACGTGAGCTTGCTGCAGGCATAAACTGGAAAGGACAATCAACAATTACAGGCAGGCAGGCAGGCGTGGGGATGGAGGTGGTGGTGGGGGAGGTTTAGCTGAGAGAGAGAGGGAAGAAGAAAAATGAATCAGGGCTTGTGTGCTTGGTTAGGTTAGATAATGAATTGCTGACTGGGTGGGGGTGTGG